>NC_056728.1:1925630423-1925667685 GCF_019279795.1 Protopterus annectens | reverse complement strand
CTCATTTGCATGGTGCAATACCGCACACAGTGTGTTTTGCATACCTACGCCGGGCGGGACGGTGCGACGCCGGTAGTGCACGTGGAATTCATTCATACCTGAATCGCTAAGCAGCCATATTTGGCGTTATAACGCCGACGCTATGCTGGCGCCTGGCGCAAGGTTCATGAATCCCGGGGTGTATTTAAGTAATCTGTAAAGACAGATACATGTATACTTAAAAGATATATAAGATACTTTTCATTATAAAACTACCATATGGTGGGGCCGGGGGAGGGTGCTGAAATGCAGACTTAGAGAGATCGCTTGAATGATTAGATCATTCAAGGATGAGATGTTTTTTCTCATGGAGGGGTTTGGTGGTTGTTTATCTTATATTGTTCTCAGTTATGATCCTGTAATTTACTTTTATTGGGTGTCTATAATCTATTGTAATACTGTTGGAAGAAGAAAGAACAAGTCATTCTCTTCATGTACACACATCTGCACATTGTTACGAGTATAGGAATATGGATAAAAGCAAAGCTAATATAAATCCAATTGCAAAATGTATATCTCTTAATGTAAATGGTTTAAATAATAGCTGCAAAAGGGGAAGTCTTTATAGATATTTAAAGCTATGTGAAGCGCAACTAGTATTTTTACAGGAAACACACCTTACACAGGAAGACATGAATAAAATAAACAATACAAATTATACAGTACTAGTAAGTTCCACCTATAATCAGAAGCGAAGGGGACTAGTAATTTTGTGGAAAAACACTACTTTAATGCCTAAAATCATAAATACGTTCCATGACAACTCAGGAATGTTTTGTCTAGTGACAATATCTATCAATGAAATAATATATACATTAGTGAATATTTATTGGATACCAGGACTAGGTGTTAGAGTGGCCAAACAACACTTAGAAGACATTGTACAATATACCAAAGGCAATTTAATCATAGCTGGAGATTTCAATTGCATTATAAAAGAAACTGACACAAATACTAAAACTACACGTAAGAGATCACCCTTAACAAGGTTGTTATCTGAGTTTGTTGAAACTTTTAATATAGTTGACATAAATGAGTATGCTATCCCAGATTCACTATTCTTTACACATTTTTCCCATAGACATAATACATACTCTAGAATAGATAGAGTGTACATAACAAAGGATTTAACCTCTAAATTAAATAAAGTCAAGACAATTTCATGTCCATTTTTGGACCATAACACCATAACATTTGAGATAGACTTATGTTTCAAGAGAAGGATATCAGTAACAAGAATACCATCTTACATAACAAATCTCAAAGATTTTAAGGAATTTTATATTAAAGAGACACAAACATTCCTAGATATCAATCTTACAAAAGATGTATCTGAAATATATATATGGGATGCATTGAAAGCATACCTATATGGAAGAGCGGTGGGATGGTATAAAAATAAACAAAAACAGTGGAATAAGGAATTAATGGAATTACAGTCAAAAGTAGATAATTTAAAGCTTGATATTCAAAGTGGAAACACCAACTTAATAAAAGAACTAGAAGATACTAATAAAAAATACTCAGAGACGCTACACCACAAAACAATGATCAACTTAGAAAAAATTAAACTATGTTACTATTCAATGAACCCTAAAAACCAATGAAGAATAGCAAATAGGACTAAAAAGATTATTAAAACAAATCAAAGCAAGGAAATACATAATATAGAAACCAAAAAGAAAGTATATACTAGAAGCTTTTAGCCTATTTTGTCATAAACTTAATAATCAAAATGAGAAAACAGAAACACATTCAGCATTGAAAGCTTTTCTCAAAAACAATGTTAAAATTAGGTTATTAGAGGAGCAGGTACAACTAATAGATAAACAAATAACAATGACAGAACTTAAAGCTGAAGTAAATAAGCTAAAATTAAACAAAGCTCCAGGTATAGATAATATCACCCCAGAAATGTTTAAATTACTATCAAATGAGGCTTTGCTGTTGTTATTGAATGTCTTTACATCAGTTAAAAATGGTAAAGACATTCCTCCTTCTTGGAAGTGCACATTAATATCACCAATTCTGAAACAAAATAAAGATCCCAGTGAATGTTCATCATACAGACCCATTTCACTTCTTAATATAGATTATAAAATTTTTATGGCAATACATGCTGCTCGAATAAAACAATTACTACCACTTTTGATAGAGGAGGATCAAACAGGTTTTATAAAGGATAGGAGCACTTATGACAACATTAAAAGAATTCCTTAATTGATTATATAAATGTCACAAAAAAAATGAATGTTATTAGCTTAGACATAAATAGCGCATTTGATTCAGTGAACTGGGATTATCTGTGGTTAGTTTTAGAAGAATATGGCTTCTCAAACAACTTCACTTTGTTAATAAAATCATTATATGAAAAATCATTGGCTTATATAAAACTGGGATCTTGTCTGTCTAAATCTATTAAAATAACTAAGGGCACAAAACAAGGCTGCCCTCTTTCTCCGTTATTGTTTGCGCTAGTCATTGAACCCTTAGCAAATAATATACGTATGGATAAAAATATTGAAGGAATACAACTAGACAACAGCCTAGAGCTTAAAATTCAACTTTTGCTGATGATATTTTAATTACCTTAAAAAATAATAATAGCAGTTTAAAAGCATTATGGGACTCAATTCAAAACTTTCAAAACTTTTCAAGTCTTAAATTTAATGATAACAAAACAAATGTATTGCTTATAAATACTAATAAAAAATATCTAAATAAAAAATACCATAAATATATCTCTACCGATAATATAATTAAATACTTGGGAATTATAATAACTAACAACCTAGATACTACAATTGAAACAAATTATAAAGAGACCTTAAATAATATTAAAAATCTAATACAAAGATGGAATAAATTCTTCTTTTCAATGGAAGAAACGCTTTATATAATTAAAATGATCATATTTCCAAAAATTCTTTATGTCATACAAGCTTGTTCTTTGCCACCAGCTAAATCACACCTAAAACAATTAAATGATTTAATGGTAAGATTCCTATGGTATCCAAAAAAACCAAGGATAGCTATGAAGTATCATCTAGATGATTGGGATATTGGTGGAATAGGTTTACCAGACATAGAAATATATTTGCATTCATCCATTATTAAAGCAATATCATTATGGCTAAATACAAAATATACATCAAAATGGAAGCTAGTTCATAAGAGAATCTGGTTAAAATCAGGATTTGTAGTAGCAAATAAGTATACAGATTTCATACCAAAAATTTTCTATGGCTGATGAAGGAATATATGATGATACATAAGAATAAAAATATAAGTTCCAAATACATTACTTATACATTAAAAATTTTCCAAAATCTTATTAATAGCAATTCTGATATTAAAGCATGGTCATTTCTTTTATATCCAGTAGCGTACACACAAGGCAATATAATAACATTTAATATGGAAGTAGTCAACATGCTTAAAGAAAAGGGATTAATATATTGGCATCAATTGCTAAACTCTGGAAAACCTCTGACAATAGACCAGATTAAACAGAAATTAAATATGGAAGATAGTTTGTGGTTACATGTACAAGAATTAAGACAGTATATATTAAGCAAACAAGAAACAATGCAACCATCAATAAGACAAAATGTTCCTAACCTTATAGAACATATAATATTACTAACAAATCAACCCATTACTGGAAAGGGATACTTATCATCTATTTATAAAACAAACAAAAAAATAAAAATGCATAATAATGACAAAATATGGAATTATTATAGATCAGTTAATGGACATGTGCCAAATGACAGAGATAAAAAACGAATTCTTCTCTCTCCAAAGCAGACATCACTTTCATTACATTGGAAACTTTTTACATGGCAATTCATACACAGATCTTATGTAACCCCTCATAAAATGGAACATGTTTAAGAAAAATATTGGCTGCTGGAGATGTGATTTATCAATAAAAGCAGACTGGCAACATATGTTCTATGAATGCCATTTGATTAAACCATATTGGGATAAAATAAATTATTTTCTTCAAATGGTATTCAATGATAAATTCCAGATTTCCAAATCTATTATTTTGTTTAATGTACCTGTACCCGACTGTGTGCCAAGAACAAAATATGTAATCTTATGGACTCTCCTAGCTATTGCAAGGAAGAACATTACATCAAACTGGAAATCCAAAGCTTCTCCAACTTTTAAGCAATTCATGAATATGGTGTCAGCAGTATCGCAATTGGAAATGAACACTATTAAAGGAAGACCTGAAAAAACTACATCATTATATGTAGCATGGCAAAAAGTAATTGAAATACTGGAGAATAATGACAGCAGCAGATTATAATCAGGAAACAATTGTATAGAAAGTCAATTATATGTCAACAATAGACACCCTTGTAAATACTTTATTTTGGTTTTAATGTTTGATATCTGTTTAGAGGTTTTAGCCTACCTTTTTAAATAATTTGTAAATACTTCATTGTCATAAATAACCTGCATTCATGTTTTCTTGTTTTTGGAAATGAATAAAAATATTTAAAAAAAAAAAAAAAGTAAGTGAAAAACAAAACCCTCCTGGTGCTGTTGGAAGAGGTCCTATAAAAATCCATTTGTACCCTTTCCCAGGGTCCCAGTGCTTGTGGGAGTCTATATTGTTTTCTCCTATTTCGTTTTCCCACATTGTGCATGGCACATGTGACACATCTATCTACATGATTTTGGATGTCTGTTGTCATTCCTTCCCATTTAAATCTAGAACTAACACATTTTTGTAGTCTTTCCCTTCCTGGATGACCTAGGAAATTATGATAATATGATAACAACAGTTTTCCTTTTTCAGGCTCAATTGTTTGTACCCTGTGTAAAGGACCTTTTTTGAATTCTCCTAGGACCGACCAAGGTTCTGGAAATCGAACCAATTTCCATTCACTTCCTTGTATTATTTCAAATTCTTCTATTTTCTCTTTCTTAATGATGTCTGGCTGTTCTCTTAGAATTTTTACTAAGCTTCCTAACTGCTGATTATCTTTGTTCGTTTTTGCATTTAAGGTCATATCAGCACCTTGTTCAAATTCAGGACCCCATAACGGCTTAATTTAATCTGTTCCTGTCACTGTTAATCCACATACAGTTGGTGTTATGATGATCCCATCACACTGGATCTGGATAATTTTACCTACCTCACTTTCCACTCTATGTTCATACTCTGTACACTGATCTCTAGAAAAGTAAGCTGTACAATGTAAAGGTAAAGGATTTAGAGGTAAGTCCATTTGTATTTGGCATTTATTCAAAATATTTAGTACCATTTCCCTTATTTGTTTTTCTTCCATGTCATTTGTTTCCCATGCCAAGTATTGAGGAACACTTTATATTGGACATGTTTCTTTGGAGTCAAGGGCCCCTTCTTTTGCTAGCTGATCTACTGTTTTATTAGCCTGACTGTGTACCTCATTTTTGGTGTGAGCTTTGACCTTATTTATACTCACTGTAGAAGGATTGTCATCTTTTATCAAACTCCAAATTTCTGTCAGCACTTCCTGATGACTGATTGGTTTACCATCAGCTGTAATCAAACCTCTCCTTGCCCAAATGGGAAGAGATGATGTTAAGACTCGGACTACATATTCACTGTCTGTATAAATGTTTCAGGTCTGGGCAATAACAAGGCTTGTTTAAGTGCTTCTAGTTCAGCTCTTTGTGCTGAACATCCCCCTGGGAGACTACCCTTCTTGTGCTCTTTCGTCTCGGCATTGTATATTGCCCATCCTGTCACAAAATTCCCTCTTTCAGAGCTCCAGAGTCTGGATCCATTTGTATACAATTCTGATGCTCCTTCAATAGTTTGGGTGCCCACCATTAAGTGTTCTTCTTCATTTTCCAAGTCAGGACACTCATGAGATTCCCCTTGGTAATTAAACAGTTCTGGTAAAAACTTAATCTGAGGGATTTCTACTCTGATTCCTCCTTCTTGACTTGCAAGACTTGCAGTGATTCTACCAAGTCATGCATTATTCATGCCCTTTGGATTTCCTTTGAACATGTATTGCACTGGAGTATGCTTGGTCTGTAGCACAACTGGAGAGCCCTGAATCATATGGCATGTTACTTCAGTACACCATTCTGCTATGATGGCTTGCTTCTCACATTCTTTCATTACTTTCTCAACTGGACTTGTAGCTCAGGAATAATAACCCAAAACCTGATATTGAGATCCTCTTTTTTGCAAAACTATGGCCATCACAGTTAGACCATTGTGTCCAAACTGTATGACGACCTTTTTATCTCTTTTTGGGACACCCAAAGCAGGTACAGAAATGAGTTCTTCCTTGACCTTAGAGAAAGCTGCTAGTGACTGATCATTCCAATTGAGAAGTTCATCTCCCTTTTTGTTTCCTTTAAGCATATTAGTCAAGGGTTTTGCTTTTCCTGTATAATCTGGTATCCATTCACTTGAGAATCCAAATATTCCTAGGGCTTGCCTTAACCCTGTGACAGTAACTGGAATTGGTAACTGTCTGATGCATTGCTTTTTGTCTTCACTAATGCTTCTTTGTCCCGCTGATACCGTGACACCCAAGAAAGTAACAAAATCTTTCATAAACTGACTCTTTTTAGGGTTCAGTTTTAATCCTGATTGTCTTATTGCTTGGAAAATTTCTGTTAATGCATTTAAGTGCTGCTTTTCAGTTTCTGTTCCTATAGGTATGTCATCCATGTATTGAATAATAAAAGTTCTACATTCTAGTGGTTTTAGTATTTCCTGCATTACATGATGAAAAACTGTTGGAGCATTATGAAAAGTCCTGAGGCATTCTTGTCCAAGTATATTGTTGGTCTTCTACAGTAAAAGCAAATTTCCATTGTGAGTCTTTATCTAGAGTAATACTCCAGAAACCATTACTCACATCTAATGTGGAGAAAATGTTCATTTTTTTTCCTGAATCTGAGCAATAAAATCAGGCATGTTTCCTACTATTGGCAAAGAATGAGGTATTACCTTATTAAGTTATCTGTAATCAACAGTAAGATGATAACTTCCATCTGGGTTCTATACAGGCCAATATGGACTATTAGCTGGTGAATTAACTTTTCTCACTACCCCTTGAGCTTCTAAAGCTTTCACAGTATTCAGTATTGCCTGTTCTGCCTCTTTCTTTACTGGATATTGTTTTATATGTTTCTTGGCACTGCCTCTTACTTTAAGAATAAAGTCAGGGATTTGTCCACAATCATTCCTATGTTTAGCAAAAATATCATGATAGCAATAAATTAGCTGAGACAACTCTAGCTTTGGTGTTTTTAATAACTCAACTAAATCATACTGTCCTGGGTCTTTAACACTGTATTTGCATAATGCTTCAGAGATGACTAATACTTCATGTAATGGCTCCTTAATCAGCTCTCTGTTACACAAATCTATAATGTAACCTCTTTGTTTTAAGATATCATTTCCAATGATGTTTTGTAGATGAGGACCTGATACCCATGCATGCTGGAAGGTGTCTTCCCCTATCTTTGTTTCTACAGGGAGACTTACTTGAACCTGAGAGATTTTTTCTCCCAATCCTTGCAAATGCATAGTTTTTGTTCCTGGGAATGTTCTTGCAGTAATACTAACTGCGGCCCCTGTATCTATTAAAATACGTATCTAAGTGGCCTCTTACCCAAATCTGAGCATGTGGCCTCCCATCAGAGCCATTTTTTAGGGTGGCCACGGAGACCCCAAATTCCTAACTGGATAAGAAAGGATTTGCCATCTTCTTTTCAAGATTTTGCAATCTTTCCAGAAGAGCTTGAGGAACTCCATCCCTATTTATTTTCTCTTTTTCTTCCTGTTTTCTGTTATGACTACTTCCTCGTCCAACTTGACCCCCACCTCGTGACCAGCAATCCTTGGCTAAATGTCCTTCTTTCTTACAATTCTGGCATTTTACCTTGTACTTTGTTTTATCACAGGTTTGATTTACTTTCCCTTCATTAACATATGCTATTTTAACTTCTTTTGGTATATCTGTTAATTCTTTCCTCATTTCCCAAAGTGATAACAAAGCTTTATATAAATCATCATATGTACAAGGTTGACCTCTTACTAGGAGAGCCCTTTTCAACCAAATTGGTAATCCTTCTAACACTGTTCCTAGAAAGGCTGGGTTATCCATTTCAGGCTTTTCTTGTCCGCTATTCAATCTGTAAACACCCCATTTTATGTGAATATATTCATCTAAATCTCCTCACTCTCCTAACTTTATTTCATTTATTTTAACCCAGTCAAGTCTAGGATGAGGTGACATATCTTGTAGAAATTCTTGAATGCCAATCCAATTGGCCTTACCTTCCCAGATTTTTTAATAACTTGTTCCCCAACTGGCATCATTGCAATAGTTAGAGAACATAGGTCTTCTCTGGACCATCCAAATATTATCTGTCCTTGCTCAAGTTTTTCCCTTCTTTAAGTTCAGGGTTCTTTATAGGGCCCCCCCCCAGATATGTTAATGCTGCCTGTAATCCTTGAGGGGTTAATGATCTGTAAGTAGATCCACTACTATTTAATGCCTGTGTAACTGGACACATTGACTTTATTTCAGTATTATGTTCCCATACTGGAACATTAGGAGTCACTGATAAAGTATAGCTAGATGTTGTGGCACTATTACATTGGGAACTGGATTTTAGAGGTATTTCTCTTAACTTATCACAGTCTGGTTCTGGCAGCTGATATCCCCATACAGAGGCTATTTGTCATACTCCTTTTATTCCTTCCAAAAGGGTTTTCCTAGCTTCTTCCTGCTCACCATCAACTTTTTGTCCAAGCTGTGTTCCCAGTCTAATAGCTTCTTGCAAAGCTGTTTTTAATGCTTTTATTTCATGATCTCTAAATTCCACTTCTTTTTCTAAATTAGCTATTTGTTCTTTCCATTCCCTCATGTCTTCTTCAAACTGTTCTATTTGATTAAATGTCTCTTTATATTGTTGTTCTCTTTCTTTAATTTCTTTACGTAAAGCTTTTAGTTCATCTGCTGTCTCTCTTACCTGTCTATCTGATTCTTTTATTCTTTCCTGTAAATGTGAACATCTTTTTGACAAAGCTTCTATAGTTTTGTGCTGTTCTAATGTGCACAAAAAACCTGTTGTAAAAGAGCTGGAATAAATGTTTTCTTAATAAAATCTCTTTTATTTTGATTTGGTTTTCCCCACTCTGTAAATTCATAAATTAAAGAAGGCAGTTTATAAATAAGACTTCTCCTTTTCCATCCTTCAGGTATCTCTTTTTACCTTAACTTTTGTTGCTTCTGACTGACCCATTCATGAATATCTAATAAAAAATGTGGATCTCCTGTTTGTAAATTCTCACTACCTTCACTCTCTGCTTGGTTTATAACCTCTTCAAATCTGGGAAATTTAGGAGATAAAATTAACCTTGACGCCTTAGCTTTCTCTGAGGTATTTTTAGAATATGACATCTACCTTCCTTCAGCAATTGAAACAAAACTGTCAGATTTTCCTTGGGACCTTTCCTCAGTAACACTTTCAAATTTCTCTTGAGACTTTTTTTCTTGACATGGTTTAGTAAATCTTAATAAATATCTGTTTCTAGATCTGGTTACAGGTACTTTTTTTGATATAAAATCCTGGTTTAAATCTCTAATACTGTTACTTTTAAAATTCAGTTTATCGGATCTAATAGTTTCTGGTTGCAGTAACATCTGTGATGCCTTAGCCCTACCACATTTAAAAATCTTATTACCATGCAAATTCCTTTAACTGCATGTCACACAAATTACAGACTACACATGTAACTATAGGAGAACAAAGCTTTAGTGCATTCTACAAACAACAGAAAGACAAGAGTCTCACCCTATTTTGGCAGTGTGGAAATCCCTCTGGGAAATTAGCTGCACAGCTTTTAATTCCACCTTACTTTTCCTGTGGATGAGACTCTATGGAGGAGAACTGATGCAACCTTGAGGATTCTTATTTTTCCTTCACTCTACAGAGGAAAGCTGATCCAACTTTGAGGATTCTTGTTCTTCCTTCACCTGCTGACTTTTAAAAGCCAAGGCCTTTCTGCAATATTTCAACTTTACTTCAACATTCCAACCTCTGCACTTTTTGCTTTGCTTCCTCCCGGGTTTCGGCACCAAACTGTAAACTTATCTACAAGCACTGCACCTATGAGGAAAAAATACAGGCAGTTAGAAGAAAAAGAATAAATGATCAGCAAAGCAAGGCATCCCAGGGTTAGTACAGTTGTTATTATTCCTTGACTAGCTAGCTTGGCTGATTTAACTGACTGACAACATACATCAGTGAGTACAGAACTTTTATACAGTTCTTGACAAATGTAGTCCTGCCTCTTTAGATATACATGGTGTCCTAAGTTGGTCATGCAATGTGCCCTAAGTTGGTCATGCAACTATTACAAGCTATTTTAAAAGCAGACTATTTCTGTAGAATTGCTATACAATTAGTTTTCCTTTTTTGGTAACAAGTACAGAGTAATCATTTATTGCTTTGTCATCATATGCTCTTCCTGCTTAATTGTCTTATCATAACATTTCTAAAGAATATTTATAATTATTACAGCTGCAGTTTACATTATTGCTGCTGTTGAATAATTCAGAATTAATGAAAGTTTGCAACTTACAAAGTAGTATAATACAAAAGCTTAATAAAAACGTCATATAAAATTTGCAGCTTTGCAGCATGTATATGCAAGGCACAACATCTGCCCCTGTCATTCTTTCTGTAGATAATGTATGAAGTAGAATAATATACATTTCCTGATTCTTTGCTGTTTATGGCATATATGCACATTTTACAAATCATGTATTTTAAATTATTTGCATTCTTTACACATATAGTTTAGGAATGTTTGATAGAAATAGAGAAGTACTGATTAATACATGTTTTATACAACTTCTAATAGAAGAGCCATTCCTGCTGTTACAATAGATCAGTGCATGTCAGTGTGTGACTCTTGTTTCAAGCTGCTGTGACCATTCCATTCTGTTTTTTCCTGTGTCAGTGTGTGACCCTTGTTTCAGGCTGCTGTGACCTTTCCATTCTATTTTCTCCTAACAAGTTACTGAGCTAACAATTCTAAAAAAAACCCACTATGAAGTCATATAGTTAACTTTCATCTGTTGTCTGACATTTGATTATTAGAGGAATTATTTTCAACATAAATATTTACTTATATTAATAATTATGCCTTGATAAAGAGAGGAATTATTCATAAGCACTATCTTATCTTGGCTGATGCTCTTTTAGCCAGGCATTGTATTTCCATGCAGCTTTTTTATGTCACTGGCATTCACATAAAATATTGTTCACACATGCTGCTCAGAGAAGACTTCTGTAAGCTGGTGCCGCAACATTGCTTGAGATCCCAATGCTATAACATATACCATTACAGTGCTAAACAAAATTTTGTGACATATGTTATTGTGGACCCCTCATTAAACATATATGTAATCTGGATTTGAATCCTGCCCTTACCTGTCCTTTTTTTTCTAAACTCACTACACTAAACACCTTGTACCACAGAGATAGGTAGCTAACAGGTGCATTTTCTTCAGTCAGTACTGTCCAGAGTGCTGACATCCATGCAGCAGTACCAGGCTCATTTGTGCTACTGAAGATAGCTCAAATTAATTTTTTTCATTTTTGCCTTTAGATGTGAAACACTGCTGTGCACTGACAAGTGGTTTGCAAATGTAAAAAGGCAAAAATAAATAAATAAATAAATAAACAAACAAACAAACAAATGAATAAATAAATGTGTAATTAGAAAATGCACTGACCTATCAAAAATACTTTGAACATGGGCTTGCCACAGCAGAACCTGCATTGGTGTTACACATCATGGATTCAGGTAATGTCAATTATTCAGAAAGGAGAAGCACAGAAAATGTCATCATCTCATTTGTGGCATACCTTACAAAAGTCATATGACATATTTTGAAAGAGAAATGTTTTACTGTCCTGATTAATAGCTAGGATCTTTCTATTCTCACACTTCAGAAAATGACATTTTGTCATTATGCATAGTAAATGTTGTTATCCACAAGAAGACTAGTTTAGTTCCCCAAAACAAAGCATTGCTAACAGACTAGTGGTAAAATATTCAACATTTATCACCCAGTTCTAGAGTGTTGAATTTATATCCCAAAATTTGTGTGAATACTTCATCTGACAATATAAGGAAAAGTATCCTTACTAAAGATTTGAAACCCCAAACACCTTTGCTTTTGCTCCCCATTCAATGAATCTACAGCTTGTGCCACATAGATCTTTAGATGGCAGGTACATTTTCTTCACTTAATACTATACAGAATGCTGATGGCTATACACTGGTACCAGATTTATTTGTGCTGCAGAAGGAAGCCTAGATTAATTGTTTTCATTTTTTGCCCTTGAAGGTGAACCATCATTCACTGCTACTGATCACTGACAATCACCATTGTGCAATGCCAAGCAACATGCAAAGGATGAAGCCAAACTTTGAATATTTCTTTGGGATGTTCTCTCAACTTTTATTGTCTTATAAAAATGAAAATATGCAAACTGCTTATGATGCACAAACAGCACCACATTAAGATTTGAATCTTGATACTGTGGCATTAATATGACACATTTGAGAATCATTTTACGATTTGCCACAGACAGCAGGCATATTTATGAAGACGAAAAAGTAGCTTACATATATTAATGAGGTGACATTGTTTCAGTTTACATTAAAAGTCCTTCATAATCCATTTTTCACAGATGTCCTTTGTAAATTCCCAGGAGATATGTAAATAAAGGGTATATTTGCAAAAGATAAACTCATAATTCCTGTCACAATAGCATACCTCTCAACTTCTTAGAGCAAGAAACCTGGGCAAAGCCTTAAATAATGGGGGTACAAAGGTCCACAGATGTGGACAATTCTTAAGTACCGCTCTTACAAACTTAGAAAATTGATAGAATAGTAGGTTTTGCATTAGCTTGGATTTTCTGAAAAGTAAGAAGTCTGAAACTGAAATGTATGCCATTATTCTCTGACTTCAATTCTGAATCATTGGCCAATAATTTACTACAAAGCAAAAATGTTATGAGGAACAGACCAAAACTATGAGACAAAAATCTGGACATTCTGGGAAAATCTGGACAGTTGAGAGGCATGAGGGGGTATGCACAGATCTAACTTCAATAAGCCAATCACTTACAGCTTATTACAGTGAAGTGCTTTTTTCTTCATGTGACCTGAGTGGATAGGGAGCTGTTTCCTAGTATCAGGCTAGGATGCTTGTTGAACCTGCTATGCTTCTGAGTAAAACAAATGTTATAAAGTGGTTCTGTCCTAAGTGAGTTAATGTAAGCTCCTAACTTTTTGCTAAGTATATTCTCCCTAACACACCCTCAGTAAATGTGCATCAAACTGGCAGGAGTGTGAAACACTTAATAATTCCTGCAGTTAGTCATCCATACTTGCAAGTCCTTAGCAAATAATGCTTCTCAGTGCTCACTCTTCCAATGCTAGGGCATGTGCATGGAATCATGTAGGTCCCTACACCATGCTTATCTTCCCAGCACTTAGTGCAGATTGTGGTATTCATGAATGCTAATGATTTGACACCTGATCTGCACATTGACAGTGCTCACAGGGCTGAATCCACAACCATATAAGCTAATCATGTCAGTAAGGCCCTTGTATAATAGTAGGGGAGATTGTTTGGATCCACTCACTTTTTGGTACTGCTATTTGCCTTACAATACTTCTGTCTACTTTCAGAACAGATTTTCTGGAAAGGTATGTTGGGATTTGCTTCTACATTACTGATGCATTAAATTTCACAGTACCATTGTTTTCTGTCTGCATTGCTTATCCATAGCTTTTCTCATAGCCATGTATATCAGTTGTTTATTTTAATTTAAAAAACTGGTAAAGTAAATGTTTTTTGCAATTATAGGAAGGTTTGAGTGAGAATCTGAATGCTTGTTCCTTAAATGTGTTATATCACTATTAATAAATGTAAGGGGGTTTATATTTGTAAGCCAAAAAATGTTTTTAGCCTGTAAATTTACACACACACACACACACATATATATATATATATATATATATATATATATATATATATATATATATATATATGGATCTACCTGCCTACATCGAAACATCAAAAGAGCAAAAACGACTTCACCGACAGTTCACAAACACGACACCTCATACACTCAACACAGCATAACAACAAACAAAACAAATCCCCTATCCAAAACCCACACACACAACACAAGCACACCAAAATCCTTACAAACCAACACTAACCCATACATACACAACTATCTACAACCCTAACCAAAACCCTTACCCTAAGGTCCGTCACTATCGCACACTCACCTAACCCGCGCCCTAACCCTAACTCACTTAACCCACCCCTAACCCAAAAACTATCACTACTGCACCCTTACCTAACCCGTGCCCTAACCCTAACTCACTTATCCCACCCCCTATCCCTACAGACCGCCAACATCGCACACTTACCTTACTCGCACCCTAACGTCCGTCACTACCGCATACTTACACATCCTTTCCCCATCTCAGTGTTCTCAGCGTCGGTGTCTTCCTCCATCGGTCTTCTGCCTTGTCAATCTTCTGGCGTCGGTGAAGTCGTTTTTGTTCTTTTGAAGTTTTGACGTAGTCAGGTAGATCCATATATATATATATATATATATATATATATATATATATATATATGGTTTCACTTTATAATCTTGAAATACTAAAATATCGAATTTTAGTATTTCGAGACTAGAAAGTGAAAAGTGCAGTTATGCAAAACTGCATAATATCGAATGCTGAAATCCGCCATTGTGTTGTTGTGTTCGTGACGTGCAGTGTGGTTTGTGGATTTTGCTGGGGATTCAGGTAAGTGGTGTTCTTGTAAGTGTATTGGGTAGTGATTTTAGTGTGTGTGAGTGTGTGTAGTGGTGAGTGTTATGGGTTTGTGTGTTTAGTGTGATCTCGGAGTTAGTATATATAAGTAGTGGAGGTGTGGGGGGTGCATGGGAGCTTGCCCCCCTGCTTATAGGTAGGGTAGGTGTGTTTATTTGTTACGCTGTGTTTGTGTGTGTTGTTTAGTTTGTTGTAGTGTCATTAGGTAGGTGTATGTGTGCTTGATTGTGTGGTGGTGTGTTTATGTGAATGATTGTGATTTTGAATTTCGAGGTTGTGGGTGCCAGTGTTTTGGGCTTTTGGCTTTATAGTCTCGAGATACTAATATTCAGTATTTTAGTATTTCGAGATTATAAAGTCAATATATATATATATATATATATTATATATATATATATATATATATATATATATATATATATATATATATATATATATATATATATATATATATATATATAGGGTCTACTTTAAAACAATGAAATGCCACTTACCCAAAACCCATCTCAGCGAGATGAAAACACCAACAGCACCAGCACACCAACACACCAACGTCCCAGAACACCAACTAACCACTCCAGGTAACTGACTACTCAGTCATCTGACACAAACTCATAAACAGAAAAAAAAAACACCCATGTGGGGGACTTTTCCACCCACACCCCCTATGTGGGGTCTGCACCCCCCCACTCCCCCTAACTAAATATAACAACTCCGAGATTGCACTACAGTGGGGGTAAGGGGCAAAGTTCAACACGATAACCAAGAAGTTACTTACCTGTAGTGGGTAGTCAGTGTTCCGGATGTCAGTGTGTTGATGCTGTTGCGGTCTTTGTGATATGGGTTTCGGGTAAATGGCATTTTGTTGTTCTAAATTTCTAGTCTCCCACCAGGACACAAGTGCTCTTCAGCAATTACATTCTGCTTGACGAGCACACTCAAGCAAATCTGCAGTCTGCAGCTACCACTCCACCAATACAGTATAAGAAGGAATCAGTACTGCAAACTAAACAAGGGTATACATTTTGAGCCTCAAGAGCAGGAGCACACTCAAGCAAATCTGCAGTCTGTGTCTACCACTCCACCCATACAGTATAAGAAGGAATCAGTACTGCAAACTAAACAAGGATATACATTTTGAGCCTCAAGAGCAGGAGCACACTCAAGCAAATCTGCAGTCTGCGGCTACCACTCCACCCATACAGTATAAGAAGGAGTCAGTACTGCAAACTAAACAAGGATATACTCTTTGAGCCTCAAGAGCAGGGTCAGTCCACCCAGGCATTCTACTTGTATGTTTTATGAGAGTGAAGCTATTACATTAGTAGTATTTCTTAGTAGTTCTCAGCTTGCTAATAAAATGGACTGTTGTAGCCTTGTGTCCTCCCCATCCCCCCTGCTAGTACAGTAATCCTAACTGTCCAATAGACAGTATACATTTAATTCACATCCCTGTGACTAAATTAACCATCAAGCAGCCCTTTTATTGCTTTCTGCCTTAGTTTGTATCACTTGGAGGCCCACCTGTTTATTTACATCTCTATACATTCCCCTTCTTTGCTAATGTATCTCCCTACTCTAATCTGTGCACAAACTGGTTACTAATCAGCAAGTCAATGTGAAGACACACTCCCAACCTTAATAAACTTTGCTGTCTCTTCTCTCCTTCACTTTACAGGTAGTTTGAATTATTACTTACCCCCTCTGAGGCCTTCACTGATTTCCACTGATTACCTCTCTGGTTTCTTTGCATTCCACCTGGTTTACACCCCTTGTGCTATCTCCCTCTCCCATACAAAGTCTATATTAGAATCCTGCTGAGCATGGAGCCATCTTTAAATTTCTAATCTCCCACCAGGACACAAGTGCTCTTCAGCAATTACATTCTGCTTGCCGGTAAGCCATTAGACCTCAGGAATTTGTTTTAAAAGTGTTCAGATTTATAAAGTAATACTTACTTTTTTCTCTTGTCTTGGTTGGCTCTGCCCTGCTCCGTTCACCCTCGCTAATGCTCGTGCTCTCTCCACTTCCTTGCCCTGCCCCCTATTCCCTCCCGCCCCCACTACCTCTACATTTATAGTAATCACAGCCACACCCACAGCTCACCCTCACATCACAGCTCCTCAAGTCATGTCACATTATACCACACCAACTTGCTCCACACAAAATACTCCCAATCACTTTCATTCTCACTAGGCATTTTTTACATCACCAACACTACTTCCCCATCCACATATAGTGCAACTCTATAATTCCTATTCAGACCCCCCATCTAGAAACAACTTAAACTTTATAACCATGACTGTCACACAACTAAGACTAGTCTGTCTTCTCATAATTCTTTACAACACCACAATTTATCACTCTAGCAATATCCCTAAACTTAGCAGCACAGCACTGCATTATGCACTATCGTATACAGACACCACACATTATAATAATATCTGCCCACAGTTATTCAAGAACTACATACTGGACCAATTCAGAACTAAACACATATGCTCTCATTCCTACTCCAAAAAAACACAATACTTTCTCACACTCCTCACCAAACTCTAACATCTGTAAGTGTATAACCATTTTAACTCCAGTCTCACCATAAGTGGGAATATCCACCCTAACCCAGGCCCAAATCCATCCTGTCCAACACAAACCGCTCCAACACAAATGGCAGAACATAACACCCCCACTTTCTTCATCCCTGGGCAAATCAACAACAGCAGCAAAACCAACCATCTTTTAATGCTAAATATTAATATTAGAACTATCAAAAATAAAATACCTGAACTCCAGGCCACAATAGCACACTACTCCCCAGACATAGTTGCTTTAACAGTAACCTGGCTAAATAAAAACATAGCTAACTCAGAAATTCTCCCTACCAGCTACAATATCATTAGACAAGACAGACCACTTCGTAAAGAGGGTGGAACTGCCTTACTGTACAAGTCCAACTTAACTGTCTGTCAATTACCAAACTCCTACCCCTCCCCCAATCATTGGGACATACTTATCTCACAACTTCAACTTCAGCCTAAAAAGGTCACCACCACAACTTTGTGATCTATATTCCACCTGGTAATACACCTGCTAGCCTTGAAGACTTCTTATCCTGGTGTTCTTCCACATACTCACAAGAAACCCTTATTCTGGGGGACTTCAACCTATATTGGTTCACCTGTATATCAAAACCACCAAGTCATCTAATAAATGTCCATGGCTACCAGCAGCTAGTCCAAATTCCAACTAGATGTGATAAAAAATTTAAAAGGGAACCCATCCTTGACTGGGTCCTAACTAACAACCCCACATTGTACCCTTTCTACAACACCTAGACACTGTTGCTCCATTGTGCAAAATCAAGGTTAGAACCTCTACAAACCCCTGGCTCAGTAAAGGAACCAAACAAATGCAAAAAAATGCATTAGGCTGGACAAAAAATCCTACTACACAACATTACAAACTAAATACCAACACAACCCGCAAAAATTTTGGAAAAATATAAACCAGCTACTAAAATCCACCCAAAAGGCTACCCCCAAACCAACCATCCCTGACACTAAAGTTCCCATCGAAACACAATTCAACTCCCACTTTGTGAACTCAATTCTATCCTTAGTATCACACGACAGTTCCTTCCTCACTATCCCCCCCAGCACAAATAACACTAATACAAGCTTTACCCTCAAAACAGTTTCCACCACTTCAATCAAAAGCATGCTCTCCAAACTAAAAACCTCATCAACAGCAGCCGACCTACTCCCCAGCTATTTCTTGAAACTCACAGCAGATGGTATTGCTATCCCAGTCTCCACTCTCATAAACAGATCAATTTTTGAAAACTATGTGCCCAAACTCTGGAAAATACCCTATGTTACACCCATACATAAAGGCAGGACCTCCACTGAACTTAATAACTACAGACCCTTTGCTTTACTCTCCCCCCTGGCCAAAATTCTAGAAAAAATGCATCCATACCTAGATGCTAAAATATCTCCTAGACAGCAACATCCTGTCACCTACTCAGCATGGTTTCAGATCTGCCCATAGTACCACTACAGCCCTCCTCTGCTTCACAGACACAGTAAACCATCTAAAAATGAAGGCCTACAAGTGTCAACTCTTTTTTTGGATATGTCCAAAGCATTTGACACAGTCTCACACCAAATCCTGCTAAACAAACTAAACCAATATCATCTATCAAATTCCACTCTTACCTGGTTCCAAAGCTACTTAACTGACAGCAAGCTGTGAAATGGAAAATTCTCTCTCTCCTCAGCTGCCCATAACTATAGGAGGCCCACAGGGTTCTATCTTAGGACCACTACTATTCACAGTCTTCACAAATGACCTCCGTACCTTCACACAGCATGCATCTATAATTCAGTATGCAGATGACAGTACCTTAATCTGTGCTGCACAAAACATTCCCACCCTCCTGCAAACAACTCAACTAGCATTTTCTGACGTTGAAAACTACCTTACCAAAGCCCAACTTATCCTCAATTCAAAGAAAACTCAGCTAATGATTATAACCAGTTCTAACAAAAACACTAACAGTCAATTCACTATCTAGTCCACAAATGATACTCCAATTGCTCCAGTGGCACAGGCTAAGCTATTGGGAATAACCATAGACTCCCACCTAAAATTTGATAGTCATCTCAACTTAACTATTAAAAAAGTACATGCCAAACTGGGGTCACTCTACCGTATCAAACCATTTCTTACCAACAACACAAGATCAGCCATTGCTCGCTCCCAACTTCTATCCACCCTACTCTATGCATGTCCCATTCTGACAAATCTCAACAAAACTGAGCCAAGCAAAATGGAAGCCTGCTATAACGGAATTACCCATTTTGCTGCAAATTGCTCATATAGAGCTCATCACTGTACTGCTTTGAGACAGCTCCACTGGCTTGAACTGCCCAACCTCCTAACCTACAATCAGCTCTGCCTCTGTCATTCTATCTGTTACCTCTCCAATAAGTGTCCTGCCCTCAAAAACCTAGTAGAACATCACTCAGCCAAAAGGCCTCTTAGATCATCAAGCAAACTACTACTAGAATTCACCAACAGCTACAATAGCTTTGGAGATGCACTATATAGTAGTTCAGTGGACAAAAAATGGAACTCTGTCCCTATTAGCATTCAAAACACATCATCCAAAGCCTCCTTTAAAGATCTCATCATGCAACATCTCAAGCAAAGTTGGCAGTGCCATAATTGCTCCCCAGGCTAGTGAAAGTGGATAACATATACATACTAAATCTAGAGCACTTGATAATAGTTTTCAATCTTACTCACAATCACTGGCTAATCTACAGTGTATGTACTGTACCTGTGTACTATGTATGTATTCTACTTATATTCCAAATTTCAGCTGTACACCACAAATCTATTAATTACCTTTATTTTTAAAATTAATATTTTTTTTGTTTGTTCTCTCCACTGTAACTATTTAAGTGCCGCATACCACTGTAAAAACATGTCTTTTGTAATTTGTGTGTATACTGATCATGTCTAAATAACTAAATGTGTCTGTATTTTTTCTTTGTGGAGCTTTTCTCCCAGAGCCTCTGCTGAATAAGGGGCTTTTCGGCTCAGTCAGACACCCCCAGTTAACAAATGTAAAATAAAATAAAATAAAAAATAAAATATATATATATATATATAGAGAGAGAGAGAGAGAGAAGTATAGATATAGATGATATAGATATGTGTCTGCCATCAACACAAGAAGATATCCAAATAACGTTATTCATTTGTAATTAAGTATAAATGTTTTGCAGTGCTGTAATGTAGTATGCAGTTACACATTTTTTATCTTCCTTATGGACTTTTATCCGTGATTTTAATTTACTTTTATCTGTGGGGGTAGGGGGGTTTCATTTCTGTATTACCTTTGTACGTGCTCATACAGAGACTTAAATTTTAATTTCTTTTGAGCATGATGACTGAATAAATTCATACATATTTATTTTGTTAACACTAACACTTTTTACTTAATTCCCTTTTTTCCTAACTCTTCTTATGTTTTTTTTCCCACAGGGCTATGGAGGCTAAGACATCTGGTTCCTGTAAATCCACCTATGTGTCCCATAGTGGCGGGAGAGGGCTGGCTCACTGAGCCTATTTCAATATATCTAGATGCCAAACTCAAACTTGTATTATCCAAGTTTTCTTATGTTTTGAAAGACACTAGGCAGTTTCTCAGTGATCTACATGTCTTTCTCAGTAGCTATGAGGATATGAGTGATTTAACTTTTGTGACTATGGACGTGGTGTCTCTATTCACCTGCATACCCAACGATCATGGTATTATTATGGTCAGAAATCTACTTTGTGAGTTCATGTCAGCAACTGAGGCAGATTTATTGGCATTACTTCTTGGGATTGTCTTAGAAAACAATTTCTTTCTTTTTAAGAACACCCTCTACAGACAGAGCACCGGTGTTGCTATGGGTACCAGTTGCGCCAACTCATATGCCAACTTGGTAATGGTGGCTTGGGAGAGAGAGGTACTTTTCAACTGTCCACAGATCGCTTTTTTCAGACGATTTGTGGACTAATCTTTCTCCTTTGGCGCGTACCCATGCCTTTTGTACAGTTTTTTGAACATCTCAACAACCTTGATGGCTTTCTTCGATTTACCATGTTCTACTCTTCAGATTCAGTAGACTATTTGGATGTCACTGTTTATCGTGAGTCTAGATTTATTAAGACAAAAGTCTTTCGTAAGGCATGCTATACAGCCTCTTTTCTATCTCCTCAAAGCATGCATCCACCTAAACTGTTTGATAATATAATCAGAGGGCAAGCTTTGAGGATCTCACGCCTTTGCTCTGATGATACTGCTTTTAAACAGGAGCTTTCTACTCTTAGGAAACATTTTTGTAGCAGAGGTTATGCCATCGACAAGGTAGAGTCTGTCTGCAATACTGTTACAACTTTAAGGACCAGTCTTGGGAGACCCTATTTTTCTAATTCTACACACCACAATACAAACAGAGTATGTGACAATAGACGGCTATCAATGGTTATACCGTTTGCAAATAATAATTCTGTAGTCCATCAAACAATCATCAATAATTGGAACATTTTGATGATCGATAATGATGTCCAGCAACTAGTTGGTAATTGCCCATGATACACCTATACGAACACCAAAAATCTCAAACAACTTCTCTGTTTTCCTTCTTTATGTATGTCCTCTGATTTAAGCAAGAGTTTTAACTTTCATCATACCAACAAATGTGGTCATTGTCCCCAGTGTAGATACATAGACACTTCCAGATTTTCTCGTTCCCCCAATGACGGCAGGCTTTGGGAAATTAAGTGTACTTCTGATTGTAATACACATAACATAGTGTATGTTGCCTGCTGTCAATCATGCTTTAGATTCTATGTGGGCAAATCCAACAGGTCCTTGAGGGAGAGGATTCATGATCATATGTATTGCTTTATCAGAGGTGACAATTGTAGTGCAATATCTAAGCATATGCTCTCTTATGAGCATCATACCTTTCTATTTCAAGTAATACATGTTCAGCCAAGTTGTTTAAGAGGTGGCGATATTGTTAATCGCACTGAAGCAGCAGAAACCCGGTGGATTTTGCGGTTAGCGGCTCATTGGGGTAGGGGACTTAATGAGTCCGTCCCCCTTAAGCCATCCCTTAAAGGCAGATCTATCAGATGAATTTAGATTCAATGTTTTATATTTGACTGTCATTGTATTTCAATGTAGCTATGCTCTTTATGTTTAGCGCTTCATGGTAGTTGTAGTTTTTTATATTTTTGTATTTTGTAGTTTTGGGTTAAGGAAATGATGTCTTTGTTCAGGAAGTGATGTTCTTTGTTCAGGAAGTGATGTTTTTTGAATTTCACTATATGTAAGCATCATTATTAATGTTTTTTATTCACGTCTGAAGAAGCGGCAGGACCGCGAAAGCGCTCACGTTATTAAACTTTTACCTTTTTGGAATACACGCTGACTGGTTCTTTGAAGCCACGCATCTACTTTGGTTTATATATTTCTTGGCTGTTATATAATTTTTGGCAGTTCCTTCCGCACTGGGATTGTGTGTTTCATATATATATATATATATATATATATATATATATATATATATAAAGAGAGAGAGGGAGAGAGGGAGCAACAGTGGTGGGGGGAGAAGAGAGACTAAGAGAGGGAGAGAGCGAGGATGGTTGAGGATGATACTGGAGAGAAGTTTTTTTGGATAATTATTGAGCAGCTATAAAGTGGACTGTTTAGTGGTTATTTTACCATTTGCATTGTGATAGTTGTCATCTGTTTTTTATCTCCATTTCTCCCCACAGGCAAATCTGGTACTGATTTTTCACATCAAACTGCACATGGTAGGCAAATAGTATCCCTTATTACTGTACATAAAGTAGATTTATGTACACATTAAAGTGTTTTTTACTTGAGTTTATGTTGTATTGTTTACATTTTTCACAGAACATAAGTTTGTTTTTTTTTAATTCTATTTATCTCTTTGTTATTTTAATCATATTATCATAGGTGATTGATCCTACAGCCAGCACTGTGGAACTCCTACTGCCTGATGTCAGAGTATTGGCAGCCTATGATGATGATGGCTATGATAAAGAGGCACAGTTTGAGGATACAGAGGATCAAGTCTAACACTGAGGTTGTAACTCCCATGTTCCCTGCCCATATTTTGGGTACACTCATCATGCCGATACATACCTATGACACAGACCCTTCAGACATAGGACAAATTGAGCATGACACAGTTGATCATAGTAGTCTGGTTACTCCAGCAGCAGAGCTGGCTGAGTCTCTCTGTAGTCATTTTGATGGAAAAGTAATACACAGGTGTGTTGGTAGAGATGCTTGGAGGAGGCCTGTTGTCAACCCTCCCCCAGATGTTGGTGTGTCAGTAGGTGCCACATAACATATGTGTACAGCCACCATGAAGGCAGAGGCACATTCCACCAGGGTCTCAGGAGAAGTAGTTTGAGTACTGCATGTTGTGCATTCTGACACATGAGACTGCCTGAACTATGTCAGTGACTTCTTGGACAGGAAAAATTACACACTGGATCGGTGTCTGTAATGGAACTTCTGCTGGGGAAAGGTCAACATCCACATATCCATACAGCCACTACATCATCAAATGTTAGCTAACATGGCCATGCAAAATCTGGCTTCCGTAGCGATACTAATTACACTGCTCCTTCAGTGATTGAGGTGTCAACACTCAGACATTTTATTTTATTTTTATTTTATTTAACATTTATTAACTAGGAAAGCCTGACTAGGACAGAGCCTATTTTCAGTGGAGACCAAGGGAGAAACACTCCAGATGCATGTTTTTGGATTGTGGGAGGAAAGCCACATGAACGCAGGGAGAACATGCAAACTCTGCACAAAAGGCTCTCCAGTCAGGAATCGAACTGAAGAACTCTTGCTGTGAAGCGACAACGTTAACCACTGCACCACTGACTTTGTGGTCATGGTCCTGGATGTCATCATGATGAGTGATCATTCAGCAGGCATCGATCCTCCTACAACCTCCCTCTGACCACGTGCAAGTGATGATGACCATATCCTTCTCTTTGCACATTTTTTGTGACTTTAGGATATCTATGTCTAATGTTTAGAGTGGATAGCTAATATCTGCCTAGTCAGATACTTGCTTTCATCACATATTTTGCAAAAATGCTTTGTTAATATTTCTTTTTCCTTTTCTGTTGTAAAGTATTAATTATTTACTTATTGACTGTAATTTCATTGGTTGTTTTATTCTTACTAATTCAGTCTTACTAGTTATGAATTGTTGTTTGCTCTTAAACATGTCCATATGATGGCTAACACTGACCTGCTCACTGCTGGATTATCTGTATTGGCCACATGACATGAATGAAGCACAGCTTCGGGCTCAGTCATAGATGTAAATTGTATAATTCAGTTATGACTTACTTTAAAGTTGAGACGTTTCATTTTATTGGCAAATAAATATTTGCATATGAAAGTAATCACAGAGATTTTTTTGACATGTTCAACACTTATTTTATTTATTTTATTTTTATTTATTTTACATTTGTTGACCGGGATAGTCCAACTGGATTAATGTCCATTTCCAGTGGAGGCCCGGGGAGAAAAGCTCCAAGGTAGACAGATAAGTAATAACAAAGAAGGCATATTACAGATAAGATATTTACAAACAACATAGGCAGACATAAACAGACAATATCACAAGTTCGAGTTACCCCTGGTAACAGTCGGGGAAAAAATAAACAGTATTTTGATTAATAGATTATATATATTCATGGTGAGATTTAGCCAGGCTTGTTACAGTGGCAAAGCCAGTTTAGTGCCAGATGTTGTTTGAGTTTAGCTTTAAATTAGCATAGGGAGGAGAGCAAAGTAATGTCAGCTGGAAGTAGGTTCCATGCTCTGCCTGCAGAGTTTGCAAAGAGGGAGTCACCAGCTACATTGTTAATTTTAATTGTCTGAATTTGTAGTCTGTTTGAGGATCAGAGCAGTCTTGGATTGTTGTAGGGGGTGATAATATTTTTAAGAGCTGGTATGTTATCTGGATAATAGAGGATTTTATTAGCCATAATCATAAGGTTATATTGGATTAGACTGGGAAGTTCTAGCTACCCAAGCTGTTTAAGGTTGATGCAATGGTGTGTTCTAAAAGGCAGGCCAGTGACAAACCTGGCAATGTGATTGTGACAGATTTAGAGTCTATTAAGTACAGTTTTATTTAGATTAGAGAGAAGGAGGGATGCATATAAAAGTGTTGAAAGCAGGTGAGAGTGAGCTATAGCAACATTAGCTGGAGAGGTTAGGAAGGTTTTTATTCTATACAGTGACCCAAGTTTTTTATTGATGGTTTTGATCATTTGGTTTACATGAAGGTCAAATTTTAGGTTATCATTGATAATTAATCCTAATAGTTTTTTAGAGGAGTCCAGGGTTATTATTGCGCCATCTTTTTGCATTTGTGGTGAAGGTAAATTGTGCAGACCTTTGTGTTGGAGAGAATAACAGCATTTTAGTTTTTTTGGGATTTAACAACAATCGACGTTTGGCGAGCCAGTTTCCTATGCTATTAAAGGTGGACTGGGTGACAGACCTTAAGTCTGAAGGAGATGTGGCTGAGCAAATCAGGGTGGAATCATCAGCGTATTGGATACAGCTGACATTCAGGATGACTGTATATAAGTTGTTGGAAAACAGTAGGGGTTCTAATATGGAGCCTTGTGGCACTGCAAGGGTGTTAGGTAATAGGTTGGAGAGCTTGTTCTGCCAGAGAATAGCCTGCTGCCTCCCACTGAGGTAGGATTTAAACCACTGAATGGCACTGGAATTTAGACAGAAAGATTGCAGGGTGTGAATCAAAAGTTGGTGATCTACCATTTCAAATGCCTTGGAAAGATCCAAGAAGAGGGCTGAGGATATTTGATTATTGTTATGATTATTATTTATGGTATTGGTAAATGCTAGTAGGGCTGAGTTTGTGCTGTGGTATGGATGGAAGCCGTGTTGGGTATCGACCATGAGGTGATTCTGAATTAAATGGTGCATGAGTTGGTCGTGTATACATTTTTCCATAATCTTAGCTAGCGGAGAAGGTATAGCTATCGGTCTATAGTTGGAGAATTCAGTGGAGGAACCTCCTTTATGTAATGGGATTTTTCCAAATGCTGGGAATTTTAGCTTCTGCTATGGTGCAGTTAATTAGTATTGATACTGGATAGGCAATGGCATCGGCTGATTTTTGAAGGTACTCAGCAGGGAGTTGGTCAGCTAAGAGTGTGGTGGATTTTAATTTTTTGATCAAGGTACGGATAAATGATGTGGACACTGGTTGGAAGATGAATGAGAGTAGGTTTATACGTGTGGTACTATCAGGCCCAGGGAAGCTGGGAGGTAGTTGGCTAGCTAGGGCTTGAATTGTCTCTGTAAAGAAATGGTTAAAACTGTCTGAGACATCCTCAGGGGATTTATCAATGGTAGCGATGGGGATAGGGGTAGACATTTTTCCAGGATGAAGTAGATTATTTAGACCTGCCCAGAACTTTTGAGAATTGTTCTGGTTTGCTGTCTGTAAATTACAGTAGTATTGTCTTTTGTCTTGTAAAATGGATTTTTTAGTCTCATTCCTACTCGCCTGTATTTAACATGATTGTAGTGGTCTTTAGTGGAGCACCACAGAGACCAAATTTTGTTTCTGATGGAAAATTTTAGTCTAGATTTCAGTGTCAGCTGGTGACTTCATATCGAAGGGGGGCTGCAGGAGACAGCTGAATGAGTGGGGCCAATGTTAAGGGGTGCGGCCAACTAGAAAGGGGAGGAGCTATGTTCAAAACCCCAAAAACTGGACCATTAATTAAATATGCTACCCTGGGTGCCAAACCGTTATTATGAGAGTCCAATCAAGACAAAATGAAGTGTAGAAGAAAAAAAATATTTCAATGCATTGGCTGCATGACAGCTTACTTAATATCTAGATGGAAACAAAAAGGTTGTGAGGCATGAAAAAAAAAAAACTTTTTAAATACATTACTGGAATGCCATTCAAAATCAAGTACAAGAAAAACACGCAGCACTCATCTCAAACCACTTCTCCTTGCACTGCCGTTCTAATTATAATTTATATTCAGCTTTATAATAAGTACCAAGTAACATGCTGAAAGTAGCAATGATACCCCCCACTTGTAAAAATGTTTCTTATCCAAAAAAGACCTGCTGCCTGACAAGTATCTATTTGTTTCATTGGGAAAATATGATCAAAGTAAAAAAATGAATAGCAAACAAGAAACAAGCTCAAGATAAATTGCTTAAAGGATTACTGCACAAGTTATGGACCACACATGATAGATTGACATTCTGTTTAGTTTATGGGTAAAGCCTGCAAAGATGACTGCAAGGCTCCAACAAAGGTAATGAGCTTCTTAAAATACTGTAATCCTGTCCTTCATTGCAAATACTGTCATATGCATTTCAATACCCAAGGCTTATACGTTATCTAGTTATGCAAGTATTCTCTGCATGGCAACAACAAAAAGGCTTCCAATGTTGGTAATTCTTTAACAGTAAGCTTACTTGCATCTTACAATCTCAGACAAGCTTACCTGATGGTCATGAAATCATTGCTACTTAAACATAGAGCAACAGGCTCTTTCTGAATAAGAAGCATAATCAACAGTATACAAATATGACAGAAAACCAGAACATTCTGCAAAATCAAGCAAGACAGTTGAAAAGCCACTGTAGTACTTGTGTCTACCTTGGATGGGGAGGGATACCCTGCACACTTACACTGCATAACTGCTCTTTGCCTTGCTTAAACACATCCAGAGTCACTACATGGGGGAGTGGGGTGCAACAAGTATGTCACAACTTGAAAAGTCTCTGGCTGACTGCAATGACCCTGACACATTTCATACCTCTCAACCTCAGAACAAGAAATCTGAACAAAGTCAGGCCCAAAATTAAGGACGATATTTAAATATTGTTCTTAGAAACTTTCTAATAGAATAGTAGGTCTTGCATTAGTATGAATTTTCTGAAGGGTATGAAATTTTCTTACTTCAGTCTTTAATGATTTGCCACTAATTTGCCAGAAAACCACAATTTTATGAAAAATGGACCAAAAATGTGATGCAAAAATATAAAATAGCCATACAATACAGCTGGGAAACTGTCAGAGAAGGGACACTTTTTAATATTAGCACTGTTAGCTTGAACAGCTGACAAAAATAAACAAATCTACATGCATTTCTGAAATAAATGTAATCTATAACTCTGATTATCATGTTTTCTTCCAAAATTGACATTTTGTGGAGGGATTAGAGGGAGAGCAACATTTTGAGCCAAAATCAGGGACAGTTGAGAGGTTTGGATATATTCAATTCTAAAAAGCATTTTGCATGTACCTCTCAACCTGTTAACGCAGGAAGTCTGGACAAGGCCAAATATATTGGGGGAAATATATAAACAGTACTAAAAATTGCTCTTGTATAAATTTAGTTGATAGAACAGGTCTTGCTTTAGCATGCATTTTTCTGAAGATTATGAAGTCTGAAATTCAATGTCTGTCATTATTTACTGACATAATTCCTAAATGATTTGCCAGAAAACCACAAATTTTATGAGGAACAAACCAAAAAGAAGAAGCAAAAATCTATTTATTCTGTGAAAATCTGGACAGTTGAGAGGTATAGTTCAGCTGAGCAGGGCTTGTCTGAGTTTGCCATCCTTCCCCCCTCACAAAATCATGGTTGAATGGAGCCACCCCCTGCAGCCATTCCAATGTCCCATTACTTGGCTATTTCGCCCCATTTACCACAAACACTGCAATGTGCATACTGCTTTACTTCTACGATGATTTGGATTTCACTTGAAAGTTTTATTTTGTATTTTACAGCACAAAAACTAAAACATCTGCGAAATAAAGCAATGCAGTCTCACAATGAAAATAGACTTAGCATTAAAACTCTGCCCTTGAAACTCACATTCATTGAAACAGTGAAATCCACATTCAAAGAAAATACATTTGGGTAGTATAAAGATTAACTTTGGGCTGTTTTCAAATGATAGGCCCCTTGCACACAAAACATACATGTGTTGTGTGATGCATCTTCCTGGGCTGTAATAAATTATATTCCTTGTATAATAGAGTACCGTTGTTAGAGAGTGATTTTAAATGTATTGTTTTGAACTTTTTTCCAGTAAACAATGAAACAAAATGCATGCACCAATAATGACAAAACTGCCCAATTGAGTACATTTCCATCATAAAAAAAGTCTACTCAAACTTATACAATCCACCAGTATCAGTAAATATGCACAAGCTCTGCACAAGTAAGTAATCTAAATAATTCCACATTAAAGAGATCTGTAACTAATGAAGAGGTTACTGCTAGCAAACACCTTTATATTTTATGCCTATATTACATTAAAAAAATGATAAGCTAGTAATATTGCAATAGGAAATGGATGGCAAACTGATAGGTTTAAAGTTAGTATCTTCGCCAAAGAGGACATTCTCAGTACGGCAGCATCCACCCCTTAGGGGAGTAGAACCCACAGTCTTCTGCATCAAAAGCAAGTACACAACCTGTTGTGCTATTAACAATACAAGCTGACTGAGCATAAGCATCACTAAACTTCTCTTCCCCTGCAGCTCTCAGCTCCTTGTAAAATCTATTCAATACTGAACTGCATCTCAACTTCGCAGCACAAGAAATCTGGAAAAAGCCAAAATGTATTGGGGGAGGGGGGTCAAAACCCAAAAGCCAGGGACACATTAAACATTGCTTATATAATCTTGGAAAGTTGCTAGAATAAAATGCTGTGCTACTACCATACATTTTACTGCCCAGGTCACTGTGCAAAACAGTCAGAGCAACATACCACTATGCCAAATCAGCTGCTTTGTGAAAGAGAGGAAGACTGAAACTGAAATGGCTATCATTTAGTAAATTCAGTTCTCACCATAGCTGTCAACCTCTTAGCACAAAACACCTGGACAAACCCAGTAATAAGGGAATACAGCCCTCAAACATATTTAGTGAATTCAGTTCTTGCCATAGCTGTCAGCCTTAGCACAAAAAACCTGGACGAAGCCAATAATGGGGGAATACAGTCCCAAAAATAGGGACAAATTTCAAATATTCATCGTATTAACTTAGAAAATTGTTAGAATAAAAGGTTTTGTGTTACTATGTATTTTCTGAAGAATATGAAGTCTGAAATTCAAATGCCTGTCAGTTTTATTTATTTAACATTTGTTAACCAGGAAAGTCTGACGGAACAAAACCTATTTTCACCAGAGGCCCAGGGAGAAATACTGCAGACACATGTCTTTGTAAAATGGCAGGACACCAGAACAAACCCACAGAGGAGATGCAGACTCCACACAGAAGGCACCCCAGCCAAGAATCAAACCAGAGCACCTGTAAAGCAACAATGCTACCACTGCACCATCAAATATGTAAGGAATTAAACATTCAGAAATCTGAAGTCTGAAATTCAAATGCTTGTCAATTTTATTTAACATTGGTTAACCAGGACAGTCTGACTTGGAACAAAAAGCAATTTTCAGCAAAGGCCCAGATAGAAATAATGCAGATACATGTCTTTGTAACATGGGAGGACACAAAAGCAAATCCACACAAACACAGGGGAGCAGAGCGGGGCTAACACTGACTCAAAGTGTATTCCTAGGCTTTAGGTTAGCCTTTGGTATGTAATATTACCTTAAGTTTTTAGTATGCTTTCTGTTTTGCACTGTACTTTGCACCAAAGTATAGACTTTGATTAGACTGTGTTTTGTATACTAGCAAGGTATATTTTAGTTGTAGTTTATTGGTTTTGCATGTGATTTACAGGGCTATGTGGGAGAGCAGAGAGTAGGTACAATATACTGGGCTTTATATTAGGATATGTAATATTTCAGTATGCTAGGGCAACTAGTGTAAATTGAATACTTGGAGGGAGCCAAATTGCTATGGGGGCAGACTAAAGGTGCCTCTAGACCCAGGTTGGCAGTCTTCAGTACATAGGAGTTCAGGACAGTATTAGGTATTAACCTTAGCCAAGTAGTAGGGCAGACTTCAGGACACTTGATTATGAATACAGTCACACAGGGTAATGTCCTTCAGGCAGGAGATTCTGTTATTTAGACTGAGGGGGTCTGCCAGATAACAATTGCAAGGCTGCTGACTGGGTCAGAGAGCAATGGACATTTACCTTGAATAATACTGTGGCTACAAGATGTGACTTTGGGGGTTGACATTGTCTGACACTGACAGGACACAACCATTACATAAAGGTGGAGGACTTTGGCAGGCATTAGTTTTAATACTTTTATGTACTTAAGAACATAGTTTTTCAGTTAGATGGTAATTTTGTGTGCTACACTTTGCCTGTTAGAAAGTGCCTGGGCATACTGTGCACTTCTCTATCTACCAGCACCATATGCAGCTGGTGGTTCTTCCTCAGACCCGTCATCTGTGTCTGCTAAAGCTGCTGGTCCTGCATGTAGCCCTCTGAACTGTGTTCCAGGGCCTTGTTTTCCTTGTTCAAGCTGTTTCTTGAAAACTATACAGTACAACATAGCACAGACTGCGAACATTTTGGCAGCGGTGGCTGCCTTTTACTACAGGGTACCTCCTGATGTGTCAAGACATAGGAACCTTGAGTTGAGAAATCCAAATATATGTTCTATTATATTCCTAGTTATAGCTTGAACATCATTGTGTGGGTTTCTCATGGGAGCCATGAGCTAAGGTTCTATTGCATAACCTGCATCCTCCTCTAGATGCCCTTGTGAAAAGTCAACCCTAGGAAATCTGGTGTACAAGTGAGAGGTGTGCCATATATGTGAGTTGTGGAAACTGCCAGAGTTACCTGGAAACACATTATAGATAATCCCTTGAGCATTACAGACAACCTGACAGTTAATGGACGGGAATCCTTTTCTGTTGATGTAGCTCCTTCCCTATTCACTGGGCAGTGCTTTTATTTCTATGTATTTGCCCCTCTAAACCTCAGGGAAATATGCAATGGCATAAAAATATTGTATTGTTGTTGCTTTCTCTTCTGTGGTTTGTGGGAATGCATGTTGCAGCATTGCATTTAGAAAGTGATGTAAGATTCTAGAAGATGAGGCTTGCTACACCCTAATATATCCTCTGTGGGCCTCTGAAAAGTTCCTGTAGCTGGCATTCACAATACTAAATATACCATTGTTTCCACTGGCATGGATTTGCCATAATATAAAAGATGCTATGTAAGCTTAAATCCACTTTCATTTCTGGAAAATCTCTTTTATCATTCCATTTCATAAAGGAGGAACCAGTACAGACATATCTAATTGCAGACTAATTGCAATTTTATTTCCTATATCCAAAATTCTAGAAAAAATGTAGCCATTCCCAGCTCATAAACTGCCTATTATCTATTAGCCTTCTCACTAGTTCCCAACATGGTTCCAGCTAAATCACTTTTCTACAACAGCTCTTCTAAGTTTCACTCTGACACCATTAAGCAACTCATAAACAATGGTCAATTAGTGTCTTCATAGGTTCATAGGTTCATAGGTAAGTACTAGGCTATCTGCCCAAGGGCATTTATAAGCCTAGCCAGACTGTGTTGGCTTTCACCACCCCCTTAGATTAGTTCCCTGTGCCTCTGTCCAGCAGCGCCATTAGTTCCCTGTGCCACTGTCCAGCAGAGCCACAGCAGTGATCCCCGGGGTAAATTTTCTGTTTCCCATCCACCCGTCAAGGTTTCTCTTGAAGAGTGTTAGTGAGGGGCTCTGCCTGATGTATATTGGAATCCTGTTCCAAAGCATGGGGAGTCTCTAGGACAGGAATCTATCCCTCCAACATGTCCTATTTATTGTTGTGGTGAGGTTTATATCTCTAGAGCGTGTGGCTCTCCAGGATTTATTTTTTTTTAGGTGGAGCATGTCCATCAATTCTGGGTTGGACATGGCTTTGTATGTCAGGCAGAGATCATCTATAAGTAAGCGGTATGTAACCGAGTACAGCTGGAGTTTCTTGAGTCGGGCTTCATAGGGCATCTGCATGAGGCCAGTAATCCTCTTGTTGAGGTACTTTTGTGGTCTTTCCAGCTGTTGCAGGTGTCTTGTAAGGTGCATCCCAAATTGGGGTGTTGTATTCTATGATGGGTCTAATGAGTGATAAGTAGAGAGGCACAATAACCTCTTTTGTTCTAGATGCAAACCCTTTTGTGATTAGGTGGGCCACATAGAAGGATTTTCTGACCACCTTGGCAATATGATTATCAAAGGAGAGATTACTATCTACTTGGGTCCCCAGATCCCTTACTACATTTTCTGTATTTAGGGGACTACCACCTATGTGGTACTTCGCGGGTACTTTATTTTTTACAAAGGGGATGAATATGCACTTTTTGGCATTAAGCTTGAGGCCATGATTTTGACACCGGGTATCCGTCTCAGTGAGACCCTTCTGGAGGGTGTCTGTATCAGTCAGAGAATTAATTATGACCCCTAGTTTGCAGTCATCTGTGAACTTGGTCAGCCATAGTCCTCCTATGCTTGCCTGTACCTCTGAGAAGTATATACAGAACAGGAGGGGTCCTAGGACTGAGCCCTGGGGGACACCACTTGTAACCAGTTTAGAGTCGGATGTATAGCCTGCAACTCTCACCATGTGGGTTCTATCCATGAGCCAATTGGCAACCCATCTCGTGTCGTAGGGGTTTATGTTCAAACTGGTGAGCTTGTCTATAATACTAGAATGGGGAATGGTGTCAAAAGCCTTTGCGAGGTCTAGGTAGGCTGTGTGGACCTCCTTTCCCTCATCTAATGCCTTGGTAACTGTCTCAAAGAAGTCCACCAGGTTTAGAAGGTATGATCTGCCCTTAACAAAGCCAAACTGGGTAGGGTCCAAGGTTTGGAGGTTCCCAATGTCTCTGTTAATGAGTTCCATGATGATGCACTCCATAGCCTTGCAGACCAGGCTAGTCAGGCTTATAGGGTGATAGTTCCCGGGGTCTGTTGTGGCTCCACCTTTGTGGAGTGGAATAACTGTTGCTGTGCGCCACTCTCTGGGTACATAGCCTGTAGAGAGGCTGAGTTTGAACAGTGTGTTTAGGTGATGGGTTAGTTCATTTTGGAGCTCTTCTAAGACACAGCCTGGGACACCATCTGGTCCCATTGAAGCTGTGATTTTGGCTTTGGATAGGGCTGTTTTAACCTGTGTGTCAGTGATTGATGGGGCCCTACATTCTTCTAGTATGGTTATGGGCCCTTTAGGGGGTGAGTGGGGGGTGAAGTTTGCACTAAACCTGTCTGCCAGAATGTTGGCAATATCAGTCATTTCAGTGTATTTTGTGCCATTCTGCACTAACTCAGAGCAGATCTGAGAGTTTCCACTTAGGTTCTTGACATAGCTAAAGAACGCTTTGTGGTTATCTTTGGAGTCATTGGCAATTTTTCTTTCTAAACTAGCCTTGGATGATTTAATGAGGGATCGTAGTTTCTTGCTGATACTGATCAGGGATGTCTTTCCTTCTTGGGATTTTACTCTTTTCTGTACTAGTTTCCTCCTTCTGTTGTATAGCTTGTTTATGGCAGGGGTCCTCCAGACTGGTTTCCTTTTCTTGGAGGAGTGAGTCTTAATTTTACTTGGGATAACATGATGCATGCATTTCTGCAGATGCTCATAGAGTGCCTTTGTAAAGGTTTCAGCAGCTTGGACAGCATTGTCCTTTAGCATGGGGGCTGTGAACCTTTCCACCTTGGTCTTAATTAACGTGAAGTTTGCTTTTGAAAAGCTTTTCATGGTGGTTTCCATGCTTGAGGGTGGGGGCGGAATGTAGATATCCAGAGTGATTAGTCCATGGTTTGATCTAATCAGCAAGGGGTTGACCTCTGGTGTGGAACACCAGTCGCCCATGTTGGTGATAACCAGGTCCAATATGTTGTTCCCTCTGGTGGGGGTGTTGACCAGTTGATCCAGGGCATTCGATTTTATTAATTCTAGGAAGCATTGGGCAAGGGAGTTAGTACTTGAGTAGTTTTCCCAGTTTATGCTTGGGTAATTGAAATCACCCAGTATTAGGGTGTATGGTAGGACCTTCATATTTCCCAATGTCTCCCGAAATGCAGAATGGAGGTTCTGGGTCATGGTGGGTGATCTGTAGCAAGCTAAAATTTGGATTGCAGTTTTGCCCATTGTTAGTTGCACATGGATGATCTCTGATGCATTGTGCTGCACCACTAACCTGGAGGTGTGGGTATCCTTGATGAATTTGGATACACCCCCGCCTTTTGTGTTTCAGTCCTGGTTCTGTGGTCAAAAGATATGGTATGAGTTATAGCCTAGTAGTGTTGGGGTGCTCTCAGGAGCCTTAAACCAGGTTTCTGTTACTACACAGATGTCGATGTTCTCCATACTGAGGAGTGCCTCGAGTGCGTGCATTCTGAGTTTTAGACTTCTGGCATTGAGTAGCATTACCCTCAGTTTTTGGTTACTTGTACTATTTATGGTGTTGGGTTTGTCTTTTGAGCCTTGCCTAAAAAAGGCACTATGGGGGCGGCAAGAGCCTTAGCCAGTATTCGAAAGCCTAAGGGTGACAAGTGCAAGCCATCTCTTGCAAAGCAACGTGGCTTGTCGAGCATGTCATCCCAGGTGTACAGATACTGGATCCCCTTTGAATGACACCAGAAACTTAGCCAACTGTTGAAATTGATAATTTTTTCTTTATACTGTGGCATCATTCTTGGTGAGGGCAGGATGCTACTCAGGGTCAGGGTCATACCGGCCTGGGCTACATGATCAGGGAGGTACATCTGAGGTCATTCACACCAACATGGACAATGACAGAGTCGTATTTGTACTTGTTCTGGAGTGACCTGAGTGCTTGTGTTATGTGGCGGATCCTGGCGCCCAACAGGCAGCTAACTGTATCCTTCTCCTTGTCCAGCCTAGTTAGTGGGACATCAGTGTGCCTGACTATAGAGTCACCTATTACTAGTGTGTCGGGTATGTTATTTTGTCTTAAGGGCTGCGATTGCATGGCACACTGATTATGTGAAGTATGGGTTTCATGATTGATAATGGGGTGTGGAGGTTGCTTGGATGTCTGCTTTGGAGGTCTCTGTTGCTTTTGCAGATTTTTAATTAGAGCCTCCGAGTATGTTTTCATGTATTCATGTGTGTTATTTGCCGGTGTTGGTTTATTAGGTCTATGTGAGACTGGTGGTGTGTTGCAAGTATTACCCTTCTCCTCTTGACTGTCAGTTCCAGTCTTGGGTCGAGAGAGCTTTGCCTCCATTTTGGCTATATAATTGCATCTCTCGCATATATTAGTGTTTGGTGGTAGGAGGAGAGGGTTGTCTGTGTACATGAGGCAGTTGTAACATTGCCTCAAAATGCCTAGATTCACCAGTTGGACTAGAGAGTACACTGGAAGCTGACCTTTGGACATGCCTGAAGAGGTAGCGTAAGCTGTTTCTCTGATTGGCTGGTGGAGACGAATAGAGAGCCTTGTCCTTCTGGACAGTATAGGGGGGTCTAGTGCAAGGGTTAATTAGTTCTTGCTATGAGTTTTAAGCAAGTGCTTGACTTCAATATTCCTGGATATGTCAAACGCATTTGACACTGTCTCACATCAAATATTACTAAACGAGCATCTATCTCTTAATCTAAGTAATTCTGCACTTACATGGTTTCATAACTACTTAACAGACTGAAAACAAGCTGTAAAATTACAATATCAGAACTTTGAGTAAGA
>NC_056728.1:1925505423-1925625423 GCF_019279795.1 Protopterus annectens | reverse complement strand
TGCATATAATATCCAAGCATCATTGATATATTAACAATCATTTCGCATCACTAACCAAACAATTTACACTAAGGGAAATTAGAATTAAACTACATATTTACTTTTTTTCTGCCTTCCGTTAAAGTGTTTACATTGATCTTCTTTTCTCTATCATTTCAATGGAGCTTCTTTCTTTAGCTTTATGCCACCTCAATAATTCTATCACATCACTTGCATCAATTTTCAGCTCATCATATTTACTGCATTAAAGAAATTAACTTTTGTATTGTCTATCCTGTCCCTCCATTTTCCTTTTCTCCATCTTGAACTTTCTATAATACTTCTTCTTTACTCACTTCATCCTCACGTCCACTTTCAGTTATGCTTAAACCATTACTTTTATTTATCTCAGCTTCATTTCCCTGTGATATAACATTCATATTTTCTTTACCATCCATCCAAAATGGCTTGATTTCATACATTTATAGCATACTGCACTACAATTATTTTGCAAAATTAACTTTTTCACTGCACTACAAACATCTTCTTTTGTCATATTGCCCAATCAAATCAAATGCCTATCTGCTCCTCAAAAAAAAAAAAAAAAATATATATATATATATATATATATATATATATATGTGTGTGTGTGTGTGTGTGTGTGTGTGTGTGTATAAATATATATATATATATATATATATATATATATATATATATATATATATATATATATGGGTCTAGGACTATTCACTGAAAGCACATTTCACTGAAAGTCAAATGACTGTGCACAAATCACTGAAAGCTCAATTAATTGAAAACTCAATTCACTGAAACACATTTCACTGAAAGTTATATATGGCCTTTTCCCCACTGTAGTGCAATCCTGGAGTTAGTATATATAGTAAGGAGGGGTGGAGGCACCACCCCCCACATTGGGAGGTGTGGGGGGCGTAGTCACCCACATAGTTTGGCTATATATTAAGTTTAGAAAAGAGTAATTTAGTGAAATTGCAAGTATCCATGTGTACAGTTCAAAATATTTAAAATAGGTGGGGGGCTATGCCCCCCACACATCCCCTTACTATATAAACTAACTCCAGGGTTGTATTACAGTGGGGAAAAGGCCATATATAGCTTTCAGTGAAATGTGTTTCAGTGAATTGAGTTTTCACTGAATTGAGCTTTCAGTGAATTGTGCACAGTCAAATGTGTTTCAGTGAAATGTGCTTTCAGGGAATAGTCCTAGACCCATATATATATATATATATATATATATATATATATATATATATATATATATGTGTGTGTGTGTGTGTGTGTGTGTGTGTGTGTGTGTGTGTGTGTGTGTGTGTGTGTGTGTGTGTATGTATGGGTCTACCTGAAAAGTTTAAAGACCCACATACTTGAATCCCAAAACATTGAGACTATACATTTGAAAACCCATTTAATGGATTCCTCACAATAACAAAATGTGGAGCAGCAAACTTTACCAGATGTCCAGTCTTCACTTAAAGGAACACTGTTCCCTTTAACTCAAACCTACTCGAAATCTGTATCAGCAGTTATAAATGGACATTGCGGTACAGTGAGGATAGGGAAATTTACCTTTTTGTTTCACTGTAGTGTCGTCTCGGAGTTGGTATATATCATTTAGAGGGGGTGTGGGGGGCACTGCCCCTGACATGAGCCCCCTGCAAAACTGCTAATACAGATTTGATGTATGTTTTAGTTACAGGGAGAAGTGTTCCTTTAAGTGAAGATCTGACTTCTGGGAAAGTTTACCATTTGATGTTCTGGATTTTGTTATTGTGAGGGTTCAATTAAATGGGTTTTCGCAGATATGGAGTTAATGTTTTGGGATTCGAACATCTGGGTCATCGACATTTTGAAGTAGACCCATACATACATACATATATAAATATATAAATATATATATATATATATATATATATATATATATATATATATATATATATATATATATATATATATATATATATATATGGATCCCTATCATATGATAGAAACCTCATTTGACTGAAACACATTTGACTTAAACCATAAGACTGAAATTTCAAGAGAGTGAAAAATCACTTGACTGAAACCCATAATACTGAATTTCAACATACTAAATTGTAAACTGGACCATATAAAACCAGACTAGGTGGGGCTATGCCCCCCACACCCCCAATTTGGGGGGGCTGTACCCCCACCCCTCAACTATATATACTAACTCCAGGATTGCACTACAGAGGAGAGAAGGGCATATACCTTTCATGTACATTAGGGGGTGTGGGGGGCATAGCCCTCCACCTAGTCTGGTTTTTAATGGTCCAGTTTAAAATTTAGTATGTTGAAATTGAGTATTATGGGTTTCAGTCTTACAGGTTTCAGTCAAGTGACTTTTCAGTCTTTTGAATTTTTTTGAAATTTCAGTTTTATGGTTTCAGTCAAATGAGTTTCATTCAAATGAGGTTTCTATCATATAATAGGGATCCATATATATATATATATATATATATATATATGTATCATATATACAATATGTGTGTGTGTCACTGTCCCCAAATTCATAACATACCTCTAATACTCTCAATAAAAACAGCACTGACAATATGCTGAATTTTCCATTTTTCTGTCTTTAAATAGTCAATACATTCTTACCTCCTGCTCATTATACCTGTGTTATCTATACTTTTTTGTATTTCATGAATATTATTGCACACAGTTTTTAAAGATTTTTCTAATTTTTTTCCTTTTCAGTATTAGTTCTGAATTTTATAGTCACTTTCCTATCAAAGCCAGAGTGTTCACAGTCACTACATTGTTATTGAATAGGTAGATATTCTCCTTTATTTCACAACTATTCAGCAATGTTGCCATCCCCTTCCTAGTTTCAAAAAAAATCACAAAAAGTCTCTTTACCCAGCAAAGTGATTGTTTTCACTTCACTTGCCTTTATTCTTTAATATACTACATTATTGTCTCAAATGTTCTACCTATCGGTTTCTTTTCCCAGCTTTACTAATATATGACTCTTTTTTGCTGCTACACTACCATAAGTCTTTTTTATTGCACCCTTCTCTTTTTGACTCCTCTTTGCTTCTCCTGGTTGCTTTCCTCACCCTCTCCACCATCTGCTTGGAATTTATCCATAATCTCTCCCCATGATGCAGCCTGCTGCTACTCTCTTTTAAACACACCTCTTCTAGTATTCTATCATGTAATGTAACCTTCCTAACTGGCAGGTTGTAATTTTTTTCCTCCTCCTGTGTTATCACCTCCATAAAATTTTCTATTTCTTCCCCCAAAAACAGATTTTGCAGCATTAATATTTCCTAACCCAAAATGCCACTTTCCTTATCTTGTTCTGTCTTACTCCCTTCCTCCATATCAATGCTGTATGCCTCCTTCTAGACTCCACTTCTTAGGAAATGGGAGATATGCACAAACAACAAAAAGAGTAGGGGAATGTCCCTGCTATCCAGCCAATTTTTCTCTTGTCATCATAAATACTACCTCAGGTCTCCCTTGAAAAGAGGCCACTAGCCTTGTTATACTAACCTGGTCTACAAAGCATAAAGAAAATAAGTAAATAAAAATAAAATTATAAACTGGCATGGGATTTGTGTTTACATGGAATGTGCTGTGTAGTTAGTGACAAGGTTCAAACTACAGATGAGTGTAAAGGTTTAAAACTCATGTCGCGGGATTGATTAAGAAAATTATAGTACTGGGAGGTTAGAGGAAGAAAGAAAATCCAGATTGTGTACATTATGGTCATTTGAGGTCTATGTTGTGTCAGGGAAGTAAGGGATAAGGAATAGTAGGCAGAATAAAAAAACTTGGCTTGGTGAGGGTGTGACTGACAGAGAAAAAAAGTCTGCAGTTTGATATAGAGCAATGGCTCAAGATGCAAAGCCCATACACTTCTATAACTCTGCTCATATCTCACTCTGGTAATACATGCTGTGTTATATAGCTATTCACCTGCACAACATTTTTTCTAGTTTTGCAAATATGTGGTGGTTCCATGAGTTTTGAAAACTTCTGAGGAAGTGTAGCAACTCAGCCCTCCAATCCATGATTCCACAATTATAAAGTATTACACAAGTTTTTCACCCCCTAGGCCTGGGACACCAGCCAGTATAGACTGAAGAAGAAAAGATGTGAAAGAACGGTGAATTTGGGAGCCACCATTACTGCTTGGTGAAGGTGCATTGCTGTAGTACTGGGAAGCCATACCCTGCTCCCCATACACAGATGTCATTAAAAAGGGTATTGTGAGATGATAATAATAATCTTTCTCCTCTAAAGAGGAATGAAAATGCATAGCCTCATCATGCCTTGATTTCTTCACCATCTCTTACAAGTGATCGTGCTTTTAATATAAACCTGGTCACATGAGTCCTAGTGTAGAACTTTATCCGTGTAATCGAAAATAGCTGCATTACAATGTAAGACCTGTGGATTTTGGCACACACTTTAGTATAAATAAACTTTGGCAAACACTGGTGATGTGTAATATCAGTCATCAAAATTCTGAAGCAATACATGCTAATTAAGTCTTGATTCAAGAATAGAAGTACTGTGATCAAATCACACTTTTTAAATCATGTCATTATGAAAGTGGGTTGAGCATCCATGATAGATTTAAAAAACAAAGGTAAACCTGTAAGAATTATTATAATATATGAATTTATTGATATTAAAGAACAGGAAGAATTATTTAAATTGATAAAATAATATGCACTAGTAAATATGGATATTTTTATAATAAGAGATTTTAGTTGCAATGTGAGGGAAGAAAAGGGAAAAGCAATTATGGATGGAATGAAGTTGAAAGAAATAATTATGGATGTAAGGAAATTAAAAGAAGTAATAATGTCAGGGCACATGAAACAGGAAAATAAAGAGGGTTTATGTATATAAGAACAAATGCAAGAATGGAAACAGAATTATATATCGTGCTCAGCTATTTTAGAAGAAATAAAGGGAGGAGACACCCAAGCAGAATTTTCAGATTACTATGGAATTTAGGTGAGAGTTGGAGTTCATAAAAATATTATCTGACAAGGGAAAGGAGTTTAAGCAAAAGTCAGTGTGATAAATATAATAAAAATGTTCAAGAAGGAAAATGATTAAGGAAAGAGCAGGAAACAAAGATTTCTGAGCAACAGCTGGACTTAGGGGTGAATTAGATAAAATAGCTAAAAGTAAAATGTTAGGATTAAAAATAAGTATAAAAGAGTCAGAGAGATTATTTTAATGAGAAAAAATAAATACTAGGTGTTGAGATACAAGATTTTTTGTGAAGATTAATAATTGATAAACTGCCAGGAAAGAACAAATAAAATATAAGATAAAGGAAAGCATATTGTGTAATATATGTCAAGCTGAGGAAGCTAGAAATAATGTGCTCATAGAATGCAAAAGAATTCAATTGTTTTGGAAAACAGTTCTAGATGTTTATAATGCCAAGCACATGCCCAATAACAAAACCCATACATTTTTGGATTTTTCGTGTTTATATAAATAAAATCCCCCATGCCCTTTTCAATAAATAATAAGACTAAGTGATAGACTGCACACAAAGTTAAAATTAAAAAGTATAAACGGAAATGTAAACAGGTTATGCTAATCAGAAAAAAGTATAAGATGACAGTAACAGTGGAACTGTTAGAGATTAAAGATGAATAATTAAAATGATTTAAGAAGCGATAGAAAATTATATAAGAAGAATAAAAAATAACGCAAAGTTTATTAAGGTGACATCAATATTTGATGCAAGGAACAAAAGAAGAAATATTACCCTTTTTGGGGAAAAGGTTAAAAGACAAACCATGCTGATGGGAGAAGTAGCAACATAACAAGGAAAGGTAATAAAAAGCAGGAAGAGATAGAGCAAGACATTTTAAGCTTTATAACTAAACAGTATGGAGAAAATAAACAAAACAAAAAAATTGGAAAGTGAGGACATTAACAGAGAAACAGAACGAGGAGTTGAGAAGCAACATAATTAATGAAATACCGAATATATCAAAAAAGATGAATGAGAATTCATCAAGTGACCAGATGGTACAGATTATAACTCTTATCATGAAATGGGAAAAGCACAAATGATGATATTTTTAAAGCAATAAATGAATGAAAACAATGGGGATTATAGATAAAATAACTCATGAAGGGGATAATAACATTTGTTTGGAAGAAAGAAAAATGGGAGGTTTTTGAAAAATGGAGGCCTATCACACTGAGAGATATAGATTACAAAATCATAATGGGAAAAATTTTAGGTAAGACTTGAAATGGTATTAAAAAGAGTGTGGATTGAAAGGCTTTATGGAATAATGGTAGCCAGTTTGAATGACTTAAACGAATAAAGGTAGTCAGGTTAAAGAAATGCTGATAGTTATTCAAGAAGTAGTATATAATATTGTGGAAGACGGAGAACAATTAAGAGCTGTAGGATGTTTCATAGATAAAACATTTGATAATATTGGAAGAAAACAACTTTTGGACATTTTGGAAGCATATGCAATAGATAAGCAGATCATGAAAATCATAAAATCAGCTTACGTGAATAGTATAGTAGAGTTATAATAAGTGGCTGGGTAAGGGGAAATATAAGAACACAAATTATGGATGAGACAAGGATGTAATTTAAGTGATATTTTATTGTGTTAATAATAATTACATTGATGGAGCAATACACAAGTGATTGGTAAAACAGGATATACAAGTATAAAGCAAACACTGAAATACCTCTAGCTGTGTTTTATATAGTTGATCTGGTTATAATACTTTGAAATATATTATGAAAAATAGCAAGTTATTAGGAAGTTGGAAATGTATGAGTTATTTAGGAGTAAGTATTAATAGAGAAAACAAAAAGCAAAGCATTTGAGAAAATAGTAAAGAAGCCAGCTGTGCACTTTAATAAAAGGAAGATTAAAAACAAAGAAAAAATGGAAGGGTTTACTAGAAGAAGTACAGCAAATGGAAAATAATATAAGATTTTTAAATAAAGTAAAAAAGGTGAATTTCATAAATAAAATGCTACTATGGTAATTAAGTTATTTACAGTCATTGGCAGCATTTCCATACAACAGAAAAAGAGATTGTTACAAATAACTTTTAGTATTGTATCAGAGTCTAAATCAAACCTAATTAAGAGATTTATTGTGTATGGTATGATAGAAAAAGTGGGATTGAATTTGAACAATTCCATGATGTTTTTAGCATCCTTATGTCAACAATATATTTTGATAATGGTGATGTGTGAGTGTGAGAGATTATGGCAAACTTCTAAAATATAAAATACCTGGATTGTAGGAAAGGGATAAGCAGTCACAAAAGAGATAAAATCAACATGAAAGGAGAAGTGGTAGAAGGAAAAAGAAAGATTAGGGTGGGAAAGTAAAAATGGAAGAGGTAGATCTTAAAAGAAAAGTGTCCTATGGAAAAAAAATGAGAGAATTTATATTGTTGGGTTACTAAAAGCAAAAATTAAAATTGCTGTTAATGAAGGAAGGGAGTGGCTTAAAAATAGGAGGATGGTCAATATTTTATGTGAAGACTGGTTTTAAAAAGTTTTTGACTAGAGGAGAAATTCTGTATAATGCAATGACTGAAATGAATTGTATGCAGTGTTGTATAAATAAGACTATGGAACACATTTTCTAAGCATGTTCTAAAGTAATTACATTATGAAATATGATCAAAAATATATTCTAATGTATAACTGGGAGGATATAAGAATGTAAAATATTATTTATGGATATTCTTGAGATATGAAAGAAATGTACAGGATCAAAAACACAAAATGTGCATGACAATTGTTTTTTAGATATAACAAGCATGAATGAAGAAATTATTATTTAGTAAAATATGGGATTCAATATAGGTTATTAGAAGGATAAGACATTGGTTATAGCAAAAAGAGTGGTATGGATAAAAATAGAAAAATGCATTTATTTAGGTATATTTTTGACAAATTGAATTATTTTGATTTAATGTAAGGACTTTAACTTTGATTGCATTTTTTAAATATGAATTGAGTGTGATATACTTTTAGTAACGCATCCCAAGTATTTTCAAAAAATGCCATGAGTTGTTATAAATCCACCTGATTTTCCATCAACTCAGGCAGATAGGACCTCGGTTTAATGTCTCATCTGAATCATGGATACACATAACCTACTAACCAAAATTAATGCACTCACCTCCAAAAGACCTTAACTTTCTCAGACACTCCCTTATTGTATGCAACTGATTATCTTCCTTTCATCTACCAACATCTATCACCCCTCTTACTTTTTTGGTATAGCCCTACTGGTGTAAGAAACATAATGTAAAGAATGTACATATAGATATCATTTAATTGATCTGCCCAACAAATCCGATGACATATTTAGACATCAACCTCTTATAACTATTTCTCATCTATACTTTATCCTTCTGGGTACCAGCTATTACACCACTTGCCTGTTCCCCATATCCTCTCCTTCTCACCCACCTCTGTGAATAAACCATATTTTGTCATTGTTTAAAGCCCACAAATCATGATCCAACATCAGCTCTAACTTTCTTTCCTTCATGTACAGATATCTTATCCACAGCTACCTCTTCCATGTGACCCACAATCTTTCTTACCAAAGCCTGCATTTCAGAAGAAGTGCTGTTCTTTTCACAGTCTCTTCAAACTTCATTAAGTTTAAGGTCCTGAATACTTCCTGAGCATCTACAGCCCACAGCCTTTCTATTACACCAGTCTCCAGCACTCAGATAGCTTTGATGGCTCACCATCCTGCTGGCATTATAAGCTATGTCCATTTCTTCACTGAGTCCAAATCCTTCCAAACTACTCTAACCAATCCCAGACTTTTTTCAGTTACTTTATAATGATTCATCACCAACAGATAAAAACTTCTGCTGATGCTGAGACAGTATTTTGAAGACCAAGATTAATCGCATCTGACTAAAGAACACCCAGGTATTACCCTCAGAACCAGATAATTCATCACTGACTGCAATTCTCAGACTCACATTACAATATACACTTCTAATCTCATTAAACAAAAACTGTGCCCTAAAGCAGCACTTCCCATGATTCTAAATAAGTAGTGCCACATGGGTCTATATTACATGATCAAACATTTAGTTAGTGGAATAACTAAACATTGATCACTAAACGTTGAAGACCCAAAACTGCAAATGGCAGTTTCCACACAGAGACAAGTAATTTGGCCGTTACATGGATTTTGCCCTTTCTGCAATGTGGAGCGATCTTGGAGTTGGTATATTTAGTTAGGGGTGTTGTGGAGGGCACAGCCCCCCACATCGGGGGTGTGGGGGGGTGATGGCCCCCACTTGATTTGTGTTTATTGTTTTTGGGTTTTTTTAGATAGGACAACAGCATTGCTTTGCTGTGTGGAAACTGCTGTTCTCATTTTTGGGTCTTCAACATTTAGAGATCGACGTTTAGTTATTCGACTAACTAAATGTTTGATCATGTAATATAGACCCATGCCACATAAGTGTAAAAACAGACCTATCTTTCAAGAACGCTCACGTAATACATAATATAGTCCACAAACTCTACCAGTGCCACCCAATAACTAGCTGAGATGTGGTCTCCTACAAAGTCTAACTATCCACCATCAACAAACCATGCTATTACCTCCTTACACCTCACAACTAAAATCATTGCCAAAAACATTGTACTAGCATGCATATATTACATAAACTGTTAATTTGATTATCCTCAGGATTCTTAAGGTATAACTATAACCAAGGCCTCATAAAGTGACTCTGGCAACCTACCCTTTTTAAAGCACCTGATGAAAGAAAATTTTCAAAACCACACACATTTTAAGCCTTATCACCTTAAATCTCCATAGGAACCCTATACGGTTTCATTCTTCATATGATAAATAACACCCACTGCTTCCATATAGTAATGCCAGGGCACTTCTATGGGCTAGGTTTGTAAAGGCTGCAGAGCCATTTTAGCCTAGTACGCACATATGAAGCTATGAACCTGTAATGTCATTACCAAACATTGCATTCCTCATGATCTAACAACACTCATCAACTCCACTCATCACCTCCTCACCCTAAACAACCTATCCCCAAAGAACTCCTTGTAAAAACCCTGAAATGCCTTTCTGACTACCTTCTCCTGGAACACCCTCTCATTATTTGTATACTTCATCAGTTCAGCAAGACATTTTTACTTTTATGTTTTTGCTTCTATCCAAATAAGTTACTCTCACTTCACTTTACTGCCACCAAAATAAATCCTACCCCCCAATTCAGTTTCAAATGTAGTCATTTTAAGTTCACAGAATCTCTCCTTCTATATCACAATCATACTCTGCCTCAGTGCATCACTTACAAATAATATCTCATCAGTGTATCCTTCTCTCAGTTCTTGTTGCAGACTCTCTATATCTGTTTTAGTTATTTACTCTCCTATCTGTCTTACACATGACTTCTCTTCACCTTAATTCTATCCCATTCAGTACCTTGTGTGCCTCACCTCCCATTCTAATTTTGGAAGGTCACTTTATGGCCATGCTCTGTGTCGACTCATAATCTTCTGGCACATTCTACTTCAGGAGATCCCATTTACTCCAGCCCATGTCACAGGAGAAGAACCAAAAAAATGTATTTTATTTAATCCAGTCCAACAAATATCTCAACATCAGGGGATTTTTGTTTTAATTTGTTTCTTCTCCCATTGTTATTCTTTAGGATTTGAGAACATTGTAAATGTTGGCTCATCAGCTGGCACAGTTATATGAACACCAGCTCATTATATGTTCTAATAATACCTGCCTTTAACCCTCATGGAATTCTCATTTGCCAAACATTCTAACAAGCTCCAGGTTGAACACAACATTATAATCACTTCTCATTACCACATTGTGTTTATATTTGTAGCAAGTGCCACAATGTATTTAATAAGCTAACTAAGGACATCATCCTTATCTCTGTCTGGTCCACAAAAGCTGGCTATGATTTGCATTACCCTAAATAGTTTACATTTCAGTATAACTCTTCTGCCTTTGCCACTACCTTTTATTGAAATCTAAAACCCAAGTGCTACCTTAGTTCCCTCTATTATATACTACTTTTTCGCCACTTCACATTTTACCCACAGCACCTCAAAACCTTTATACTTCAGTTTGCATATCTCCTGACTTTTCACCTTCACTTCTTGCAACTTAACCACCCTCACACTAACATTTTCTATTCTTACCATCACTTATTTCTTCTTAATTGTAAGATCTGTCCCCAACACTCCATGAATTTTAAATAATTTCAGTCAGATCTTCCCTCTCTACCCCACTTTTTGGATCATTCTTCAGCTCTTGTGATTTAGGTCTAGATGACTCTTGTAACTCTGAATTGACCATGATATCTATTAAATCTATGCAACTACTTAACCTAGGTGCCTGCTTCCTGCATAGTTTCAACAGCAGCAGCATATCTCATCTACCTTTGGGAGACCCTATTTCCATACCTTTCAGACACTGCCCAAAGTGCCAGTTAGAATAATCTCTTAACCTTAATAGCATATGTGATGATAGGAGGTACTGCCAGCCATGCGAGGAGAAATACGGCAGTGGATTTGTAACATATGCCAGCACAGCAAGCTGGAATTTTGTAAATTATTTTATGTCACTTGTATATCAAACTTATTTGTACAGATGCTTGTGCTGAAAATGTATTTGTGAGGTTCGCTTGTGTTAAAATGTATCACTAGTGTGCCCTGCTGGAAGTAAAAGAGATGTACTTGCATTATTGTAACTGTTTACATGTATACACGGTGAAGGCATATACTAGAATTGAAGAGGATAATCTTAATCCACCTGACTTTGCAAAATATTCTTGAAATTAAATTACTTTACGGGTTAAGCCATAAAGATGTTATCCCACAGTTTTGAAGAGAGCCAGAGATGTAATGTCTGTGCTAGAGAATAGGTTGCAGCTCCTGTAGGAAGAATTAAATGGTTTTATGGTTTTATGACTTCCAGCAGCAACACCACATCTGAGCAAAGCCCTATCTGTGTGTATTGTAGCACATAGGTGCTAAACCTTGGTAGCTTCTAATGATTGGGGATAGGGCTGGAAACAGATTTAGATAACCAGATGTATGTGATGTCATTCTATACAGAAATTATGTTTTAGTATTAGAGGAGACTGAAGTCTCAGCAGCATTCTGGGTTCTGTCTTGGATCTGAAGAAGGACCACTCACCCATCTTGCCTTGCTTTATTCAGTAAGGAAGAACAGTAATTCCTTTAGTCAATCAGGAATAGATAGTGAGAATCATTAAATACTGTTTCTCTATAACTTAAAAGATAAAGTAAATAAGCTCTAGCCTAGGGAGTATGCCTTCACCATATGAAAATGAAAAGCCACAATAAGGCTTCTCCCTCCACGTGGTAGCTAGCTCCAAGATGGTCCGTTTGGTGGGTATTATATAACCCCTTTCTTGTAGTTGCTGGTATGTAAGCACTACATATGTATCCCAGGTTCTTCCTTAAATAAAAACATTTTTTTTTAATTCTGTTCAGTTAAAAATGACAAATTGCCTACTTCAAAGTATTGGTTCAAACACTAATGACACTTTCCTCGGAGCACATTTCTTGTTATAGTAACTTGGCTCAATATGATAAGAAATTACTCATTCATTGGAAGTCACTTCCAGCTACCTTTCTTCCTTGAATGCAAACCTCCAGTCACTGACAACTATATGCTCCACTTCTTCAGTAGGTACTTCCAAAGTTCTAAGTCAATAAATTGCCTGTATGCAAAGCACTGGAGCAAGTTGCAAAAAGTTCCTTACTTGGAAGCCAACCTGTAACCTGCATACAGCCTGTGTGTAAAGTGGGGGGGACAAGTCCCAAAGCTCTTCCTTCATCTAAAACCAATTGGTTCCAAAAGGCATCCCATGTTCAAGGTCACCGGAATGAATTTCCAAAGTCGAAGACCAACTTCAAATCGGCGTGCTGCCTGTGCACTTAAACGAATTCCAGGATAAATAATTCTTCCTTCCTCTGAAGCCAACCGGAATCAGCAAGCTGCCTGTTTGCAAAGTCTCTTGAGTAAGTTCCAAAATATTCCTAGTTCTGAAGCCAACTTCAAATAAGCATGCTGCTTGTGTTCAAAAATTGACTCAGGAATGGATAAGCGCTTTCGGTTGTAAACCTTCTTCAGATCCTATGTTTATCTGCTTTGCTCTTCCTTTTATACTGTGTGTATTCTAGGTATTGACCAATGAGGTATTATATTCAAATAAGACTCTCTGCCTTCATTATTCATTGGTTACACTTGCTACTTGTATCCAATTTGTCTTTTTATATACACTGCCAAATCAGTTTAACTTCCTGAGTTCCTGCAAGTATGTCACTGGTTATTCTGCCCTCTTGGGAGGAGTCCATTCTCATATATTAGTAGCTGGTTGTATAGCTTTACTTTTATATTATTCAGTCCTATTTCTTAGTGGTTTTACGACAGAAGTATAATATCGCCCCCTAAGCCTCCTTTCTTTTAATACTGGTTTTAAGGGGACTACTGCGTTAAAGCCAGGACATTGACTGGCACACAAGTTCATAATCCATTCCATTTCTATTTTTTCAGTTCTGTTGAATAAATCTCCACCTCATGCTATAACTGAAACATGAGTTAATATCATAACTTTAAAGCCATGCCCTGGATTATGCTTTATATACTGATACAAAGCATTAACTTCTATCTTGTTGTTGATGTCTCTTAGATGTCGTAAAATACGTTCTTTGAACTTTCTGTTAGTTTTGCCCACATAAAACAACATACATCCTTCACAGCTGGCTATATATATCACATTCTCTGTATTGCAATTTCTATTCCCTTTATAGGAATATACTTTATGTGTGATAGGATGTTGGAACACATTAGTCGTGTTAATATATTTGCATGCCTTACACTTCCCACATTTGAAAGTTCCTTTTTTATTTACTACTCTTCCCTGTGTTGTTTCTGTTCTATTGTTGCACAATAGACTTTTCAAGTTCTTCTTGTTTTTATATGTGAATTTGGGTTTTTCTCCTACTATACATTTAATTTTAGGATCCACTGTTAAAACTGGCCAATATTTTTGAATAACTTTGTTTATTTGTTTATTATCCGGTGCATAAGTTAATATACATCTTAAGGACTCTTGGGTTTCATTATTCTTCTGTCCTTTTACGTGTTTGTAATGATAATATGGTTGTCCTTTGCCTTCTCATAATTACATCACTTGTTCAAAGTCCATCTGATTCTTCCTATACACTCCAGTTACTAAGTTAGCCACCAAATGGTTGAACTCTTGTTGAAATGTATCCTCCTTGGTACATAGTCTAGAAATGCGTATGACTTGATTTTCAAATATGTTGTTGAAAATATGTGTGGGGTGCATGCTAGTTCTATGTAGCATGTGGTTCTTCCATGTAGCTTTCCTATGTAGGGCCATCTCTACAGTTCCCTTTTTAAAGATGATACTTATATCCAGGAAGTCAATACTTTCCTGGGAGTATCTGGATTCAAACTTCAAAAAGTCTGTTGTAGATGTTAGGTATCTTAAAAACTGTTGGTACTGATGGACTTCTCCTTTCCATAGTAACAGTATGTCATCCACAAGCCAACCATAGAACAGTTCTTGCTCTTTCCATATATTATGTTTACTATTCATCCATTGTAATCCACACTGTGCTAGTACTATGTTCGCATAGCTATTAGCACAGTGGGTGCCCATGGCAACCCCCCCATTTTTTCCAATAGATATTTTTATCATAAATTAACACATTACTACTTAGTATAATGTCCAAAAGGCCACATATAACATCATCTTTAATTGCCATGTTGTTGGTGCATGAGAACTGCCTTACAGCTTCTATCCCATATTCATTGGGGATACATGTAAATAGACTATTAACATCTAGGGTTACCAATAATAAGTCAGTGATGTTATCCAAATCTTTCATAGTTTTTTGTAGTCTCTCCAGGAGGTGTGCCGTGTCCTTCAATACTGTTCTCGCTTTGTGCATACATTTTTTTAAGTTCATCCACCACATATATTGAAAGTGGTTCCGTGATCCATCCTCTGCCAGATACTATGGGTCTGAGAGGTGGATCCAGTAGATTTTTATGCACTTTCGGTATTCCGTTAATTTCTGGCACTGTAGGGTGGGATACTTCAAAAAACTCAAACAGTTCTTCATCTAATTCTCTGCACATCAACTTATCATATTAATCATCTTTCACTTTTTATATTAGCTCTTGTAGCTGAGCCTTGCTAATTCTTCTATAAGTTGAAGTATCACTCAACATTTCCAGCATTTTTCTGTTGTAATGTTCTTTATCCATGACCACTAGGGCTCCTCCTTTATCTGCGGGCTTAATTATTATTTCTTCATTTTGATGTAATTCCTTCAGGGCTGTTTTTTCTTCCTAGTTATATTATGAAACTGTTTACCTTTATTACTCTGCTTCAATTGTGCTATCTCCTCTTCACATAGTTTTATAAACATTTCCACTGCTGGTGGATTTATAGGTACAAATGTACTAGGTTTCTTGTACACAATGCCACTGTTACTATCTTGATTTATATTCATTCTACCATCAAAAATATATTTTAAAGTAATATTTCTTCCAAAACTTTTAAGGTCAGTGATCACCTCGCTCAGTTCAGACTTCAATGAGGGTATAAAACTAAGTCCTTTCTGTAATAGGTCATTTTTTTCTTTAGTCAGCTTATATTTAGAGATGTTAATCAGCAATGAATTAACATCATTCTTTAAGTGATGTGGTTCTTCTAAGTCACTTTTCTTTTCTTCCTTTCCCTGCTTAGGGATCTGGGTACTCTGCTTTCTTTGTTCTGTAACAAAAAAGGAAGCTGTTGAAAGATGGGTATATGGATCGTGCCTTTTTTTGGCACCGTTCCTATCTCTACTTTAGGAGCATCCTTTCCTTTCTTCTCTCTTTGTGAGGTATCTTTTCCTTCTATTGTTGGTATAGTTATAATTTCTAAGTCTCCCAATAATATGCGTCCATTATTCATCCTATTCCTGGCTCCTTCAACATTGATAGTATCCCTGATGATTGGTGCATGTATATCTACTTGTACCTGCCGCGTTTTACCTGCATCAGTCTGTTGCCCTCTTTTCTGAAAATCTTTAGGCTCTTCTATTTTCTGCTGATGTCTTTCTTTCCTGGGCCATTCAAAAAGATGGCCTGCTGCAAAGTCATCAAAATCCCTCTTAAGTTTACCTATTTTAATCATTTTGAGCTTATTGTCATAGGCATCCGGTTTATCCTGTAATCTCTCTAGTTTGACTATGTCATTATGTGATAGCGTCAACTGTTCCAATTCTTTTTGCTTGGTCTTTATGAACTGTGAGATTTCCGTCTCTTGAGGCTTAAAGTACTTCAATTGAAAACTAGTCTCTATGTTTATTTGTTGCCATCTGGCCAATAAATCCGGGTATGTGTTCCCATAAGTAGGCATGCATCTAACTCTCAAGCCCCTTGAATGTGATATATATATAGCCAACTGTGAAGGATGTATGTCATTTTATGTGGGCAAAACTAACAGAAAGTTCAAACAATGTATTTTATGGCATCTAAGAGACATCAACAACAATATAGAAGTGAATGCTTTGTATCAGCATATAAAGCATAACCCATGGCATAGCTTTAAATTTATGATATTAACTCATGTTTCAGTTACAGCATGAGGTGGAGATTTATTCAACAGAACTGAAAAAATAGAAATGGAATGGATTATGTACTTGTGTGCCAGTCAAAGTCCTGGCCTTAACGCAGTAGTCCCCTTAAAACCAGTACTAAAAGAAAGGAGGCTTAGGGCACGATAATAAACTTCTATCATAAAACCACTAAGAAATAGGACTGAATAACATGACAGTAAAGCTATACAACCAGCTACTAAAGAACATATGAGAATGGACTCCTCCCAAGAGGACAGAATAACCAGTGACATACTTGCAGGAACTCAAGAAGTTAAACTGATTTGACAGTGTATATAAAAAGACAGATTGGATACAAGTAGCAAGTGTAACCAATGAATAATGAAGGCAGAGAGTCTTGGATTAAATGGTGGAAGTTAAAAAAGTGTGATTGTGAGGTGGAGTTCAGGGAAGAGTTAAGACAGGCACTGGGAGGCAATGAAGATTTACTGAATAGCTGGGTGACTACAGCAGAGCTAGTAAAGGAGACTGCTAGGAAGGTGCTTGGTGTGACATCTGGACAGAGGAAGGAGGACAATGAGACATGGTGGTGGAATGAGGAAGTACAGGAGAGTATACAGAGGAAGAGGCTGGCAAAGAAGAAGTGGGATTGTCAAAGAGATGAAGAAAGTAGACATGAGTATAAGGAGATGAGGCACATGGCAAAGAGAGAGGTGGCGAAGGCTAAGGATAAGGCATATAGAGAGTTGTATTAGAGATTGGACACTAAAGAGGGAGAAAAGGACCTGTACCGATTGGCTAGATGGAGGGACAAAGCTGGGAAAGATGTGCAGCAGGTAAGGGTGATAAAGTACAGTGAGGGAAACATACTCATAAGTGAGGAGAGTGTGTTGAGTAGATGGAAAGAGTACTTTGAATGGCTGATGAATGAAGAGAATGAGAGAGAGAAGGTTGGATGATGTGGGGATAGTGAATCAGGAAGTGAAGCAGATTAGCAAGGAGGAAGTAAGGACAGCTATGAAGAGGATGAAGAATGGAAAGGCTGTTGGCCCAGATGACATACCAGTGGAAGCATGGAGGTGCTTAGGAGAAATGGCAGTGGAATTTTTAACCAGATTGTTTAATGAACTTTTGGAAAGTCAGAGGATGCCTGAGGAGTGGAGAAAAGGTGTTTTGGTACCTATCTTATAGGTTCATAGGTTCATAGGTTCTTACTAGGCTATCTGCCCTAGGGCATTTATAAGCCTAGCCAGAGTGTGTTTGGCTTTCGCCACCCATTTTAAATGAATTTTGCTATGCCCTTTTTCGAGGTTAGCATACTGTGCCTCTGTCTAACAGTGACACAGAAGTGATACCCGGGGTAAACCTACAATCTCCCATCCACTCATCAAGATTCCTCTTGAAGAGAGTCAATGAGGGACTCTGCCTAACCTGGACTGGGATTTTATTCCAGAGTGAAGGGAGCCTCTGGGTTATGAATAAGGTTTAAGAATAAGGGTGATGTGCAGAGCTGCAGTAACTACAGAGGGATAAAATTAATCAGTCACAGCTTGAAGTTATGGGAAAGAGTAGTGGAAGCTAGGTTAAGAAGGGAGGTGATGATTAGTGATCAGCAGTATGGTTTCATGCCAGGAAAGAGCACTACAGATGCAATATTTGCTCTGAGAGTGTTGTTAGAGAAATACAGAGAAGGTCAGAAGGAGTTTCATTGTGTGTTTGTGGACTTAGAGAAAGCATATGACAAGTGTGCCTAGAGAGGAGTTGTGGTATTGTATGAGGAAGTCGGGAGTGGCAGAGAAGTATGTCAGAGTGGTACAGGATATGTACAAGGGTAGTGTGACATTGGTGAGGACTGCGGTGGGAGTGACAGATACGTTTAAGGTGGAGGTGGGATTGCATCAAGGATCAGCTCTGAGCCCTTTCTTATTTGCAGTGGTGATGGACAGGTTGACAGATGAGATTAGACAGGAGGCCCCGTGGACTATGATGTTTGCAGATGACATTGTGATATGTAGTGAGAGTAGGGACCAGGTTGAGGAGACCCTGGAGAGGTGGAGATATGCTTTAGAGAGGAGAGGAATGAAGGTCAGCAGGGATAAAACAGAATATATGTGTGCAAATGAGAGGGAGGATAGAGGAATGGTGAGGATGCAGGGAGTAGAGTTGGTAAAGGTGGATGAGTTTAAGTACTTGGGATCAACAGTTCAGAGTAATGGTGAGTGTGGAAGAGAGGTGAAGAAAAGAGTACAGGCAGGGTGGAATGGGTGGAGAAGAGTGTCAGGAGTGATTTGTGACAGACGGGTACCAATAAGAGTGAAAGGGAAGGTCTACAAGAGGGTAGTGAGACCAGCTATGTTATATGGGTTGAAAACAGTAGCATTGTCGAAAAGGCAGGAGTCAGAGCTGGATGTGGCAGAGTTAAAGATGTTAAGATTTGCACTGGGTATGACTAGGATGGACAGGATTAGGAATCAGTATATTAGAGGGTCAGCTCAGGTTGGACAGTTTGGAGACAAAGCAAGAGAGGCGAGATTGCGTTGGTTTGGACATGTGCTGAGGAGGGATGCTGGGTATATTGGGAAAAGGATGCTAAGGATGGAGCTGCCAGGTAAGAGGAAAAGAGGAAGGCCTAAGATGAGGTTTATGGATGTGGTGAGCGAGGACATACAGGCGGTTGGTGTGAAAGAGCATGATGCAGAGGACAGGAAGAAATGGAAACAGATGATCCACTGTGGCGACCCCTAACGGGAACAGCCGAAAGAAGATGATGATGATGATGATGATGATTGGTCAATACCTAGAATACACACAGTATAAAAGGAAGAGCAAAGCAGATAAACATAGGATCTGAAGAAGGTTTACAACCGAAAGTGCTTATCCGTTCCTGAGTCCGTTTTTGAACACAAGCAGCATGCTTATTTGAAGTTGGCTTCAGAACTAGGAGTATTTTGGAACTTGCTCCAGAGACTTTGCAAACAGGCAGTTTGCGGATTCCATTTGGCTTCAGAGGAAGGAAGAATTATTTATCCTGGAATTCGTTCAAATGCACAGGCAGCACGTCGATTTGAAGTTGGTCTTAGACTTTGGAAATTCATTCCAGTGACCTTGAACATGGGGTGCCTATTGGAACCAATTGGTTTTAGAAGAAGGAAGAGCTTTGGGACTTGTCCCCCCCCCCCACTTTACACACATGCTGTATACAGGTTACAGGTTGGCTTCCAAGTAAGGAACTTTTTGCAACTTGCTCCAGTGCTTTGCATACAGGCAATTTATTGACTTAGAACTTTGAAGTACCTACTGAGGAAGCGGAGCATATAGTTGTCAGTGAATGGAGGTTTGCATTCAAGGAAGAAAGGTAGCTGGAAGTGACTTCCAATGAATGAGTAATTTCTTATCATATTGAGCCAAGTTACTATAACAATAAATTTGCTCTGAGGAAAATGTCATTAGTGTTTGAACCAGTACTTTGAAGTAGACAATTTGTCATTTTTAACTGAACAGAATTAAAAAAATTGTTTTTATTTACGGAAGGACCTGGGATACATATGTAGTGTTGCATACCAGCAACTACAAGAAAGGGGATATATAATACCTGCCAAATGGACCATCTTGGAGCTAGCTACCACGTGGAGGGAGTAGCCTTTTTGTGGCTTTTCATTTTCATATGGTGAAGGTGCACTCCCTAGGCTAGAGCTTGTTTACTTTATCTTTTCATTTTCATATATATATAGTAACAAGCCCGGCACACAGACTTTTAATATGGAAGAGATACAAGTATCTAACATAGAGACAAAGAAAAAAGGCCCTCCTTTGATTTTGAACACCAGTAATCCACTACTATCAATAGACATTACTGATGGAGCAGTAGAGGATAATGGAGAAGCAATAGACGTAGCTTTTGAGAACTTATATAGTGATGTTGAAAATGCAGAGTACAAACTAAAAAAATTACAATGGCAATGCTTCCACATGGAAGCCTGCCTTCATCATAATGTCATCCCAAGGGGATTGAGAGTTAGATGCATGCCTACTTATGGGAACACATACCCGGATTTATTGGCCAGATGGCAACAAATAAACATAGAGCCAGTTTTCAATACATGAAGTTACTCATGGAGTACTTTAAGCCTCAAGAGATGGAAATCTCACAGTTCATACAGACAAAGCAAAAAGAATTGGAACAGTTGATGTTATCAGATAATGACATAGTCAAACTAGAGAGATTACAGGATAAACTGGATGCCTATGACAATAGGCTCAAAATGATTAAAATAGGTAAACTTAAGTGGGATTTTGATGACTTTGCAGCAGGCCACCTTTTTGAATGGCCCAGGAAAGAAAGACATCAGCAGAAAATGGAAGAGCCTAAAGATTTTCGGAAAAGAGGGCAACAGACTGATGCAGGTCAAATGCGGTAGGTACAAGTACATATACATGTACCAATCATCAGGGATACTATCAATGTTGAAGAAGGAGCCAGGAATAGGATGAATAATGGAAGCATATTATTGAGAGACTTAGAAATTATATCTACATCAACAAAAGAAAGAAAAGATACCTCACAAAGAGAGAAGAAAGGAAAGGATGCTCCTAAAGGAGAGATAGGAACGGTGCCAAAAAAAGGCATGATCCATATACCCATCTTTCAACAGCTTCCTTTTCTGTTACAGAACAAAGAAAACAGGGTACCCAGATCCCTAAGCAGGGAAAGGAAGAAAAGAAAAGTGACTTAGAAGAACCACATCACTTAAAGAATGATGTTAATTCATTGCTGATTAACATCTCTAAATATAAGCTGACTAAAGAAAAAATGACCTATTACAGAAAGGACTTAGTTTTATACCCTCATTGAAGTCTGAACTGAGCGAGGTGATCACTGACCTTAAATGTTTTGGAAGAAATATTACTTTAAAATATATTTTTGATGGTAGAATGAATATAAATCAAGATAGTAAAAGTGGCATTGTGTACAAGAAACCTAGTACATTTGTACCTATAAATCCACCAGCAGTGGAAATGTTTATAAAATTATGTGAAGAGGAGATAGCACAATTGAAGCAGAGTAATAAAGGTAAACAGTTTCATAATATAACTAGGAAAGAAAAAACAGCCCTGAAGGAATTACAGCAAAATGAAGAAATAATAATTAAGTCCGCAGATAAAGGAGGAGCCCTAGTGGTCATGGATAAAGAACATTACAACAGAAAAATGCTGGAAATGTTGAGTGATACTTCAACTTATAGAAGAATTAGCAAGGCTCAGCTACAAGAGCTAATAAAAAAAGTGAAAAATGATTTACATGATAAGTTGATGTGCAGAGAATTAGATGAAGAACTGTTTGAGTTTTTTGAAGTATCCCACCCTACAGTGCCAGAAATAAAAGGAATACCGAACGTGCATAAAAATCTACTGGATCCACCTCTCAGACCCATAGTATCTGGCAGAGGATGGATCATGGAACCACTTTCAATATATGTGGAGGATGAACTTAAAAAACTTATGCACAAAGCAAGAACAGTATTGAAGGACATGGCACACCTCTTGGAGAGACTACAAGAAACTATGAAAGATTTGGATAACATCCCTGAATTATTATTGGTAACCCTAGATGTTAATAGTCTATTTACATGTATCCCCAATGAATATGGGATAGAAGCTGTAAGACAGTTCTCATGCACCAACAACATGGCAATGAAAGTTGATGTTATCTGTGGCCTTTTGGACATTATACTAAGTAGTAATGTGTTCATTTATGATAAAAATGTCTATTGGCAAAAATGGGGGGTTGCCATGGGCACCCCCTGTGCTAATAGCTATGCGAACATAGTAATAGCACAATGTGAGTTACAATGGATGAATAGTAAAGATAATATATGGAAAGAGCAAGTACTGTTCTATGGTCGGTTTGTGGATGACATACTATTACTATGGAAAGGAGAAGTCCATCAGTACCAACAGTTTTTAAGATACCTAACATCTACAATGGACGTTTTGAAGTTTGAATCCAAATACTCCCAGGAAAGTATTGACTTCCTGGATATAAGTATTATCTTTAAAAAGGGAACTGTAGAGATGGCCTTACATAGGAAAGCTACATGGAAGAACCACATGCTGCATAGAACTAGCATGCACCCCACACATATTTTCAACAACATATTTAAAAATCAAGTCATATGCATTTCTAGACTATGTACCAAGGAGGATACATTTCAACAAGAGTTCAACCATTTGGTGGATAACTTAGTAACTAGAGGGTATAGGAAGAATCAGATGGACTTTGAACAAGTGATGGAATTACGAGAAGGCAAAGGAAAACCATATTATCATTATAAACACGTAAAAGGACAGAAGAATAATGAAACCAAAGAGTCCTTAACATATATATTAACTTATGCACCATATAATAAACAAATAAACAAAGTTATTCAAAAATATTGGCCAGTTTTAACAGTGGATCCTAAAATTAAATGTATAGTAGGAGAAAAACCCCAATTCACATATAAAAACAAGAAGAACTTGAAAAGTCTATTGTGCAATAATAGAACAGAAACAACACAGGGAAGAGTAGTAAAGAAAAAAGGAACTTTCAAATGTGGGAAGTGTAAGGCATGCAAATATATTAACACGACTAATGTGTTCCAACATCCTATCACACATAAAGTATATTCCTATAAAGGGAATGGAAATTGCAATACAGAGAATGTCATATATATAGCCAGCTTTGAAGGATGTATGCCGTTTTATGTGGTCAAAACTAACAGGAAGTTCAAAGAACGTATTTTATGGCATCTAAGAGACATCAACAACATGATAGAAGTTAATGCTTTGTGTCAGCATATAAAGCATAATCCAGGGCATAGCTTTAAATTTATGATATTAACTCATGTTTCAGTTACAGCATGAGGTGGAGATTTATTCAACAGAACTGAAAAAATAGAAATGGAATGGATTATGAACTTGTGTGCCAGTCAAAGTCCTGGCCTTAACGCAGTAGTCCCCTTAAAACCAGTACTAAAAGAAAGGAGGCTTAGCGGGCGATAATAAACTTCTATCGTAAAACCACTAAGAAATAGGACTTAATAACATGACAGTAAAGCTATACAACCAGCTACTAAAGAACATATGAGAATGGACTCCTCCCAAGAGGACAGAATAACCAGTGACATACTTGCAGGAACTCAGGAAGGTAAACTGATTTGGCAGTGTATATAAAAAGACAGATTGGATACAAGTAGCAAGTGTAATCAATGAGTAATGAAGGCAGAGAGTCTTATTTGAATATAATACCTCATTGGTCAATACCTAGAATACACACAGTATAAAAGGAAGAGCAAAGCAGATAAACATAGGATCTGAAGAAGGTTTACAACCGAAAGTGCTTATCTGTTCCTGAGTCCGTTTTTGAACACAAGCAGCATGCTTATTTGAAGTTGGCTTCAGAACTAGGAATATTTTGGAACTTGCTCCAGAGACTTTGCAAACAGGCAGTTTGCCTATTCCAGTTGGCTTCAGAGGAAGGAATAATTATTTATCCTGGAATTCGTTTAAGTGCACAAGCAGCACGCCGATTTGAAGTTGGTCTTAGACTTTGGAAATTCATTCCGGTGACCTTGAACATGGGATGCCTATTGGAACCAATTGGTTTTAGAAGAAGGAAGAGCTTTGGGACTTGTCCCCCCCCCCCACACTTTAGACACAGGCTGTATGCAGGTTACAGGTTGGCTTCCAAGCAAGGAACTTTTTTCAACTTGTTCCAGTGCTTTGCATACAGGCAATTTATTGACTTAGAACTTTGGAAGTACCTACTGAGGAAGCGGAGCATATAGTTGTCAGTGAATGGAAGTTTGCATTCAAGGAAGAAATGTAGCTGGAAGTGACTTACAATGAATGACTAATTTCTTATCATATTGAGCCAAGTTACTATAACAAGAAATTTGCTCCCAGGAAAGTGTCATTAGTGTTTGAACCAGTACTTTGAAGTAGGCAATTTGTCATTCTTAACTGAACAGAATTATTTTTTTTTTTTTATTTAAGGAAGGACCTGGGATACATATGTAGTGCTTGCATACCAGCAACTACAAGAAAGGAGATATATAATACCCGCCAAACGGACCATCTTGTAGCTAGCTACCACATGGAGGGAGTAGCCTTATTGTGGCTTTTCAGTTTCTCTATAACTGTGTGAAACTTTCCATCACTGCTATTTTCAATATTTCCTGTGGCTGAAACTTTTGTGTTTACTGGAAATATATATTTAGTATTCTCATGTTCTTTTATTATTTATTATTAAATATATTTAGGCTTCTTCTTGTGGCTGGTCCTTTTTTAAAAAATTACCTTATAGTCTGGGCAAAGTTGGTACAGCGGGTAATCTGTGCCAGCCTTTCCCAGGTGTGCGTGTGTGTGTGTGTGTGTGTGTGTGTGTGTGTGTGTGTGTGTGTGTGTGTGTGTGTGTGTGTGTGTGTGTGAGCGTGTAAAAATTAAATCTCACAGAGTGTGTGCGTCAGCTACTTGGGGCAGGGATGTGAAGCACTGGTTTCACAGAGAGTGTGCTGGAAGACTTGGCTTGGACACTTGGCTGTGGACCAAATCCTACAGCTGTACCAGTGGGGAGTCTTACTGGGAACCTGCAGGGAGACAGATAGAGAGATCCAGTCCCTGGACTCAGTTTGTTCCCTGTGTGCTCTTAAGGGAAATTGTGCTTGATGCAGAGAGGTGTGCATATGGAAATACAAAGTGTATCCATTCATATTCCAAGTGAACATCCCTCTCCAGTGTCAGTTGTGAGGATTCAGGCTCCTTGATTACTAGCCCAGAGTGGGGATGTCACAGCATAGATTTTAGCTTCCAATAAGTTGAGATACATCATATTTCCAGTCAAAGAAATTAGCATCTTTGAGAGCATTAACTTCATGCCCTCATTTATAAATACTTTATTGCCTACACAATATCCTGTTCTAAGTGATTAACAAGGGGTTTCTATTACATGATCGAATGCTAGAAATAGCGAACACTCATTTGTTGAACCCAAATGCAGCAAACCATAAAATATCGAAGGAACTGATCAGCAAATTTTTTCCCAGGGAAAACATTTGCTGGGCTATTCTCTGGAATTTGCTGTTTTCTTCACTGTGATGCAATCTCAGAGTTGGTATATTTAAGGTGGAGGGGTGGGGGGCACAGCCCCCCCACATCAGGAGGTATTTTATGTTGCCTGTACATTTTTTTTTTGGATCAGTGAATTTTTTCCCTGGAAAAAAATTTGCTGATCTGTTCCTTCAAAAATTTGTGGTTTCATGTGTTTGGGTTTGATAATATATAGTTCACTATTTCTAGCATTTGATCATATAATATGAACCCATTAACAAAAAACTTAAGAACCCTCAAGCAATACTTGTCCCCCTCTTATGGCTTTGTGACATACAAGGAAGGCCAACCACACACGGAAGGTTACCACACAGCAGAACATGTCCAAATACTCATTTCAAAAAATCAGTCAGACCTACTTAACCTGTACTTTGCACATCCTCCCTACTCATGTTGGTATACCCTCCCTTTCCATCCACTGGGCATTCAAACAAACATAGTAATACAATATTAATTACCACTATCTCACCACCATGTGGACATATCTGCCTGAATAGGCTCTATACAATTCTAGCCCTAAACACAGTATAATTGGGATCATCCCCCTGAGGATCTTTCTCCAAGACCTAAGATCAGATCATGCATACCACCCTCAGCAACAATTCATAGTACATATCAGTAAAGTCCCACCCAATGGTTTCTGCTACTAAGACAATAAGAAGCCACTAACAAGTCCACATGTAATAACATACATCCCAACATTCTCTTTTCAGAAGCATCAAATAGAATCATTTAATGATAAAAACAGCAATAAACACATTTATTAGGGTATTCCTTGGTAAACACATCCACATGGCCCCTCCTCACTTCATGCACATTCTCTATGCACAATCCAATTCACTAACCACACAGTTTTTAAATTCACAGTCACTGAGCCAGTCAGTAAGACAATTTCTCCCTTGCTATCATTGACTACTTCGCATTACATGCAAGACACACTTCCATCAACAATTATTTTAAAAAAGTAACTGTACATGAAAGTGACAAAAATCCACAACAGCAATTAAGTTTATGTCAAATATCACCTAGACTCAAGGGGCCAACTCCTCCCACCTGACTATGACTAATAGGGCCAGACGTAGAATCCTCAGTACATACAATTTTAAACAGCAGAACTATTGTTAAGTATTATATGTGTTAAATATTATATAAAACATTGGATAACTCATCCATCAAAACATATGAAGTGCCAAACAATTTTGTACAGATCTAACTGAAAAATAAAGAAATGGCATCAGTTTAAATTCAACGTAAGTCCAAAGATCTGCCCCATATGTTATTAACCTTGACAGAAACAGCTAATGAGCAAGCCTAAGTCCACAGCATCTAACATGCATTAAATTTGTCCACTAGGATGCAATCTTGAAATAGAACATTTAGTTATATTATTAACATGACTAAAATGACTAGCCAGACTAAAAAAGGCTACAATTATGTCAGGAAAGTACTGCATCAAGCCTGTAAATGCCTATGCTTCCACCTGGAGCCCCCCCCCCCAAGGTGAAATAAGTGTTGCGTCTTCTGGCTTGACACCAAGAAAGGAGCCTTGATCAAACAATACTGAAGAGTTTCATCTTATTATCACCAACTAGACATCTCCATCGTGACATCCACTTTCTAGCTTCTGATAGCATCAGGAAGACTTGGTAAGAAAAGATAAATGAAGAGGTAATTAAATCATGTGATTATCATCCAGACCCAAGCAACCTATCTGTTCTTACTTGAAGAGTCACTGTATTGCTCCTTAAACATGTTACATGTGGCACGTGGTTTCATATGGTCAAGAATTGGGACTAAATGAGCCTACTTGCCTCAGCTTGTTTACTCCTTATGTCTAGTTTTACAATCCTAATCAATTCTACTGTAATCACGAAGGAGGACCTCACTGGTCAAGATATATAAATAAGCAAAATCATGTTTCTGTACTCAAGGGTCTTCTACAGTGACCTGTGTCTGTCAAGGGATTACACATTTCATGGGCTACTTCTGCCCAGCCCACTACACAGTCAGGAGAGAGCACATGTGGGACCTCACCAACCTTGGTGTTGACAGGTACAGAATATCTATAACAATGATAATGCTCAATAAAGGACTGCATATGCATCCAATGGTCATAAGCTCCACCCATACACTGATCTTGCATCTTTACAACTCTTCTGAATTGAGTATGAAGCACATCAGTGATTGCTGAAAAGTCCAGCATTTACCTGGACATACTAGCTCCAGGGTGACAGGATACCCAGCCCTAACCTGGAATACATCACAGCACCAATCCCATATGACCTTCCCAAATATCTGATATCTTTTTATGTCACAAAGTCTTCTACACATTTTAGGTTTTGCCCCTTAAATTTCAGTCCTTTAAGTTCAACAGCTTTTTTCAGAATTCATACCATTGCACTGCATGACTGAAACTTAAATGTTAGTTTCCTGGGTTTATTTTTATTTTTATTGCCAAACTGTCACCCATCTCTGTGAGCATTTCCAGATTCTCACAAAGTCCTGAAAGTCATCCATCCTATTGTCTAAACAACATCTTGAGAAAAAAATGATGTCTTACTTTTCCATACCGTCAACCAGTCCAACAGAGTCTTCATCTCTCCATAATTCAGATCCAGTATTTCTTCAAGAAATCATGTTATCTGCCCATCATGGCAGCTTAGGACTTCTGTGACTGCAGCTTCCTTTTCATCTTTTACCCCCTACAGTTCTTGCCTAACTACGTAGCATACACTTCAGTTTAAACATTTTGATGTAGTATCTTGCAATGTAGAACTTGACTTGTTGATTCTTATTTCAGATTTTGATGATACTTTATGAGAGCTACATTATAATTCTGCCCCACATAAAAAAGCTTTCTGTAATGTTTATCCTCATCAACTGAAAATACAAAACATGACCTTTAAAATCTCTTGAATGATGCATCTCTGCAGATAAAATGTCAACTTGGACACCGACACTGACTCAAAAGTGACTCATTTTTCTTTCTGCATATTAAACATAAATCATTACTCACTATATTTCCCATCTCTCTCATCCGTTTTATTGCACTGTGCCACATCTCTTTTATGTGTATAATCAAACATTACTAACTCAATATGAGATAGCCATTACATTTGTTTCGTTTTCCTTGAATGACAAATTGATTTAAACTGTGACGCATTATAGGTCAGTTAAAATATGATTGTCAACAAAAAGGTGTTTTCAGAAAAGAACACAGACATGTAATTTTTTTGCTAGCATAAATCAGCCTTCATTTAAAAAAATAAAAAAAAACATAATAGGAATTCTACATTAATTTTTGTGCTCATATTTGAGTGTTGCTTTCTGAATGCTTATTTGACAGAAATGTGTCAAAGGGTAGCACGATTTTTTAATGAGGTTATGCAAATATTTACACTAAAGGGGACATTAGGCTTAAAACTGATCTTAATAATGTACATTTTGAGTTTGTAGGACAGTTCTTTGCAATGAATGTTTTTGGCATTCATTAAGTCAGTCAGAGAAAATTAGCATCCCTCTGAAACCTGTGTGGACACAAGAAGGGCAGGCAAACTTGGCACAGAAGTCACCCCTGATAGCAAACAAACTCAAAGAATCACATACATTGAAGTAGAAATATCAACTACTACATCAACCTGCCACAAGCACAACACAAATAAAGTTAAATAACAGATTTTCAGATCAATACACATCACTACATTTTTTACAATGCTTTTTATGACTTGTGGTCCTTACTTCCTAAACTATAAAAGGGTGGCATGTCTGGTTTCAAACTGCATGCATGGTGTTCTTGTATCAGGCAAATTCATGGCTGATTTGCAGCTTTCTTAGTACTAACACAGAGATAAAGCAGATGAGGTTAGAAATGATATAACCATACAGATTTTTCTTTACAGAATTATAGAGTATGATTACACCCATGTTCCTCGCTACCATACGATCATCTGCAGTAGCCTGTAGGACAGCATGGTTATAAAACATATCACACAATACCTTTGGCACAACTGAAGGAGCCATCTAATACACGGGAATGATTCTTTAAAATGTGTACTCTACCAGTGTGTGTGGTTCTTCATATGCATACAGACTGAACCCTTATGCCAGAGTTACTCCATATTTTTTTAGAAATTACTTTGCACGTATAATGCATAAGCCTAGCATGTGGTTTACACATATTCACAAATGTAGAGGACGGTGAAAGATTAATTAAAATAGTCACCTGCAGCGATTTAATTTAATGTTATGGAATTTAATTCAATATTGATAACAAAAGAAAACTGTTAATAAACAGACAAAGATACATTAATAGCTAAGGCAGGGGATACCAGGCTGGAAATAAATATTGTCAGTATAAATCAAGAAGTCCTTCTCCTGTTATGCCAACAGTTAGGTCAGATCTCACTAGGATTAATTCAAGCTTTATTAAATTCTACCACTGAAATATGGCAACAGTAGAAAGAAGCTATTAATGTGATACATAACACAGACATCAGGTAAAGTGTTGATACCTGAGCTTAATGTTTTTAAATTAGTGATAAGGAGAAAGAGGCAGCTTCATAGTGCTTTAAGGGAACTGTTGCAGTTTTAAAAATGCAGCATCTCTCAGAAGATATGCACAATTTGGCACAGACTGAAAATAGCTGAAAGCTAGTACAAAACTATTGTTTGTTTCATTTTTGAGGGAGTTATAATAGATTTACAGACTAAATTTCTAAACTGGGCACATTATTGAAGAATGTGTAAGAATTCAAGAATAAAAAGGGTATAGGTAATGCAATTTAGTCTTTCATATAACCAGGACTCACAGGGCGGAATTTCATAATTCTTATCTATTGCCTTAATATGTTTTAATGTCAGAAAACATTCTATATGACATTCGGCTTTTTATAAGCTGAGTGTTTAAAGCATAGCTGGATTCTCCACATATGCTATACTGATGAGTCAAAAATGGTTGAAATATGACTACAGCTAGTAGAGTCTACCTTATTGGACTGAACTCATTAATAAAGATTTACATGTTATTGTACATTTAAAAGCCACTGTGTTGGAAAATGTGTGTATGTCCTTAAGAGGTAATTTGTATACCATCCATGATGCCTTAAACAAGGAAGCCCTCTATTTTTTTCACAAGTGGTATTTCTGCAGTCTTTCTGGTTTGTATCTATGTATTTGTTGTAGGGCCTTTACTACTGCAATCTGTGTTGTGTTTGCAAAGCACAGCTTTACCTAAGATGTTCCTGATACGTTCCGCTATATGGCTTACAGACATAATGCGGGCACTTAGTTAGATGACACAGTAGTCCAGCAGTTAATGTTGATGCATCATAATGTGTGCTTCTCTGATTCAGTTCTCATTTGAAATGTCTTGTCTGTAGAGTCTGTATGCACTGCCTATACCAATATGGGTTTTTGCAAGGGCATACAATTTTTCTCCCACATCCAAAAATCATGTTGTTAGGTGAATTAGTAATTCTGTAAATGGCTTGTAAGTATGTATGTATATGTGTATGTTCACCCTGTGATAAACTAGCTGCCCGTTGAGCTCCCTAACAGGAATACTAGATCAGATACCAGAAGTCATGACACTTTCAAAATTAAAGTGGTAATGAAATGGAAATTAAATGAAGCCACTTGCTCTTATACCTTGAAAACCTTTGAAACATTTTTGCATGGAGGCTCAACACCCCCTTGATCGTGGTTTCACTTCCACACCTGTGTCATTTATGTATCCAAGAGTGCTGTAACATGTAGTAAGGGAACATTGTAAGGCACTGCCATCTTAGACTTGGTATGCACCCCCCCCCACATTCACACTTGTAGGTTTGCTAATCAGAGGATCTCAGTTACAAACATCAGAATTTCAACAGGCATGCATCCCATCCAGTGAAGATGTTCTGCCTTATGCCTGCTACTAGTCAGGGGAGGCTCCATCTCTTCTGTGATGGTGAATAAGATTAAGCAGGTGCCCTAAAATGATTTTATTTATTTATTTCTTCTTTTCAAGGGAAAACAAGTAGCACCTGTCTTGTTAACTAACTTTCTTAGACTGAGATAGTGTGTAAAATGAGGCTGAGGGAATCAAACAAATAACTGAAAGACTAAGATCAGTCATTGTGTTTGTTCTTAGTCTACTGTTGCTCTGAGTTTGCCATGGTACAGCTCCTGCCTTATTTATAGATTTATTCTAGACCGCACCCTCTTATTGCAATACTACTCTGGTTAATTTGCTTCTATAAAAACAAGTACATTTATTATAACATTTATATATCTGCTTCCCTGCATTTTGATGCAACCACTCTACTACTACTTTACTGCTCCTGATATTAAATATATTGTCTCCAGTTTATGTTCTGAATAGTTGAGGCTGAAAAGACTCTTCATTGGATAGGGCAATGTATTCATCCTCAAATAGATATATGCTCCAATGTTGCACTCCCTGGTTGTGCTCCTCATTTTATCTACATTTTCACAACATACCCATTTTTTACAGTTTACCTTTAATTTCATAGCAATTCTAAATAACCATCCCTTAATGATCGGTGTGATATTCTTACCATATACCATATGACATGTTTCTGTGTTTGATGCAGAAAGTGTGCTATTTTTGCAATTGATTTTATTAATAAGCACTGCCCCTGGAAATTTTTCTTGAAGCTGAAAATTCCTAACATGACATCATCAAAGACTAAACCCACAATGCAGTACTACTTACATTAGTGTATAAGCTACTCTTTCGCCATGCCAAGTTCAACAACAGGGGAGTCTTGGATCTTAGTAAGATTTAAATAATTTGTCAGCTATGTACATCAAAAATTGATTCATGAAAGTTTATTAGTGAAACCATAATGCAAGAAAGGTAGCTGTTCCTCTAAAGAACAGTGTTATTTTTGATTACTCAGAATAATTGGGGGTGCCTTCTGAGTGGAGTTGGCATGTTCTCCCTGTGCTTTTGTGTGTGTTTTCTCTGGGTGCTCTGATTTCCTCCCACCCTCCAAAGATATGCAGTAGCTGGATTGGACACCCTAAATAAGCTATAGGTGTGAGTGTGCTTGAGTGTGTGGTACGGAAGAACAACTATAGCAGGGCTGTCCACCTGGTGGGCTAAATCTTGTCTCCAGGTAGGTTCATAGGTATATACTAGACTAGCTGCCTTTGCAGACCATTTAAGGCTTTTGTGCTCAAAACAAACTAACCCATTTAGTTATAGACTGGCCTTACCCATCCCACTGTCATTAATTTTATATTACCCCTAATGAGAATAACTGGGGTCATACCATAAATAATTTGAGAGGATCCATGCATGGGATAAAACATTTAGGAGCTGTTTCTGTCCATTATTAGTACAGGGGGCAAATGTCACTGTTGAATGACACCCCATCTCCATGTAAAAAATGGGAAAATAGGTTGTGACTGTATGGATTTGCTGCTCTATGTAAATCATTACAAGTAACTAAGTTGACATCATTTTTATAAGAGTGGTCTGAATTAACATTGAGACTAAAATGTCAAAAACACATGTCATAATCTGCGTTTTGCTTTCAAACCACTTGCACATTTAACATTAAGAGTATATTAAGACATTAAATTAACTGTATGTATGTATGAGAAATGCAACAATATACTTTAGTTTGTTTTAATTTGGCAACAACCAAAAGCAATTTTTAAAGACAATATTAGAATATTATATTTTCAAGCACACATGTGTCAATATATGTGATTCATTCATACAGGTAATATTGACAATAATAGAAATCAACCAATAACTTGTCTTCCAACAACATGTGAGTAGTATATGAGAACTAATGAAGGCAGAGGCAAAGACTGTGACAGTTTCATGGATGCCCAGCAGACAGTCTGTGACATCCAGTTAAAGTCTCCTGGCACAATATCTCCATCTGTAGGACAGATGGGAGAAGTCATACATAACAAGTAGCACACCTGTCATGCAAATACTTCCCTTGCCCATAAATATGTGTTGGCATATGCAGCCACTAACTCACCAGTGAATTCCTTTTATTTTGAACTACAGTACCTTTGTGAATCATCCACACTAAACTGGAGACTACTGACACACCAACTAACCATCTTTGAGTGTGGTCCTCAGTAGTGACTCCTATGGTGGTCACACAGTAATGATACTTCTGCACCTGTATGTAGAATTTACTACTGGTGATGGTTTGGCTTCCCGGCATGTACTGCTTGCACTGCTGTACACTGGTGAAGGTTTCCAGTTTAAAAGCCACATGTATTTGGGCACTGTTTGTATGGCAAACCTGATCTCCTTTTGGAATAAAGCATAAGGCTCTGTCATTCCCGTTTGCATGTGCTGAGTAATGTTTGGTGGAGTTCTTGGGTATGGGAGTATGTGGTTCCTATGCCATTACCCCACAACTTAATCCTTTTGAAATGTGACATAGAGCCTGCAGTCATCTCATTCCCTCCAACAGGGTTCTCAAAGTTTGTACTCTGCTTTTCAATGGTTTTATCTGAATATGTCAACAAAATTAAGATATGTTCTCAAAGTCCAAACAAATGGTCATATTCGTACAGATATGTGTGTTACAAAAGAAGTGCAAAAGACAAACTGCTCAACACAAATTAGTTTTTACTGTGGTCACATTCATTAAATTTTAGGTGTGAAACTCAATTCTATAAGCCACCGTAAATGCTAAATATGTTTTGCACGATTGGTAAACATCTTACACTATCTCAGTGACTACTCGGATTACACATAGTTAGCAACATGCTGTTTATCCATTTCTGAGCTCTAATAAGAGGGTAAGCAATAACATGTTATATCATTTTTAATAGTATATGAACAAAATTAAATATCCCTTTAGCTGCATCGAAGAAAGGCCAGCTATCAATGCTGCTGTATTACTCATCATGTAGGATTTGGGATAAAAATTTGAAATATAATGTTTGTAGAATGGTTTTGGAGCTAATGCAACATTAGATGCTTAAAGATATCACTACTATTACCTTGGAAAAATCTCTGGAGATATCACTAGGGTATAATGAGCTAGATAAAAATTCAGTAATAGCAATAAAATAAAGTAATCGGACAGAATCATATAGAATAAATATAATTGCAACTAAAGAAAGTCATAATGGAAATCTGTAAAAACAGAGAATTTCAATATGGCATGGCTGGATTACAAGAAATAAATAAATAAACAAATAAATAGCATCCTACTCCCCTAAATTATAGGATGCTTGCACATGTGAGATCGACCTCACATTTGTCAATTATACTGCAATTGTTATTGCTGCTTTGCCTTGTCTTCAAATCATTAAGTTGCTCAATAAACACACTAGGCTATAGGCATGCTTTGACTTCAAGAAACCTATCCTATCAAAAGACATCCCAGGTCCTTTTTGTGGATGGTATAAAACTGTATAGAACATCTGACAAACAAGTGAAACTGCAGTGACAAGCGGTGGCATACCTAGCATATTTGACAACTGGAGAAGAGATTTTTTAACAACCCACCCCAACACAGATTTTTTCTAATACCTCCTCTGTGACAATTGTATTAGTAATAGTAAAGAAATGAAACAAAATGATCAGCAAGGAGCAAGGTAGGAGCAGTGATCAGATTCCCAAAATACTCAGCCTTCCTGTAAAAAAACAATACAGTCTCACAATGAAAACAGACTTAGCAGTAACAGTAAACCTCTCTGCCCTTGAAACAGCATTGACATACAGATACAAAGAAAAAATGCATCTGACTAAAGGTGGATATATTTACCTTTAGTCTGTTTTCAAACCATAGGCCCCTTCCACACAATTTTTTATGACCCATTAATACATGCATGTGTTCTTTGGCTGACCTTCCTAATTGCATTAAATTATACTCCTTGTATAAATACTTCACAACTTGTTAGAGTGTGTTTTAAATTTTCAATTTTTAACTTTTTTCAGTAAGAAAATAAAATGTGTGACCCAATAATGACAAAACTGCCCATTTTAGATAATTTCAATAAAAAGCCACTCAAACTTCAGTCATTACAATCCCCCAATGTCAGTTAATCTGTACAGTTTCTGCAGAAGTAAAAGTCATCTGAATAATCCCATATTAAAGATCTGTAACTAATGAAGAGATTGCTGCTAACAAGCAACTTTATATTTTAGTGTTTCATCTACAAATTCAGTGCCTGCTGTCCTTGAAGAAAAACTTGCTTGTGTTACATAATATTGCAATAGGTGCATGGACGCATGCATGGACACACATACACAGAGGGTGTTCTTAAAGAAGAATGCCCTTCCATAAAGGATCCAGCTCTGGACAACACATGGCTGCACTCCCTTATTGTTTGCACCCAGAGTGGACTGCACTCAACATCCCTGCAACAGTACACCTCTGGTGACAAGTGGTTAAAACCATTTCAGATGATGTAAAAGTGATATTTTGCCCAAAACATCTATGAATACAACATCTACAGCAGGAGAACTGAAGCATCACGAACATTTTGACCTGTGAAAGAACTTATATAAAAGAATTAGATAAAGAGGGAGTGTATGAGTTAGTAAGTTAGTTAGTAAGTTAGTTAGTTAGTTGGTTAGTTGCTCACTGGGCAAACCCTCTTTTCAGCAGTGGATTTGAGAGGAAAAACTTCATATTGCATAGATTTATTAAATGGTATGACTTATAAATACATACATATATATTAAATAAATAAATGCATTTAACCTGCAAACACCATATTGCATATACCATGTGGATTGTTCAGCAGCTTTTAAGTGTGCATACATTTGTAGAAGATTAAACATGATTTAATAATGGTTACTATCTGAAATATCAAAACCTGTGAGAAGCAATCCCACAGCAAATTAACTGAATAGGCAAAAGAATGGCCTTAACATGCACTACTAAGATGTCTTTTCTCTCAATATTCCCTTTTCTCAGATGGTATGGCGATCTCAGAGTTGGTATATACAAGTTTAAGGTGCAGGGTGGCTTTCTCCCTCTACAAAAAGAAGTTTAAAGGAGAAGAGAGAGTTTCAAAATTCACTCCTCTCCTAAGTTGTTAGTCTTTTTTTTTTTGGCTTCAATAGGGAGCCATTAATAGTACATGTTAACATGTATACATTTAAACATACATGTTGCATACTGCAGGTTTTGCAGATCAGTGAGTTTGCTTCACCTGTACATGCACAAGATTTCTGGATTTCGACATTTCAGTTTCTTTGCTCATCTTAAACTGTAGAAATGATGTAAGATCGCACTTGTAGGAATTAAGTAGTATATATCATATTGAGAGCAAATGTATAATAGATGTATAGTCGATGGGATTCTGCACGTTACATTTCTACACAGACAATAATTTAAACATATATATTGCATCTAGAAAAATATATCCAGTAGATTGAGTGGAAATGGAAACTTTTTTTGATAGTTATCATGAAGAAGTCACAACACCTTTACTCTGGAAAATACAGAGAACTGCAATGTCTCAAAAGCTAAATAGAACACATTTATTGTAAGCACTTTTATCTCATCAAAAAGTTTTTTTTGTAATTTTTTTTATAGCAGTTTGACTTTAGTGGACAAACAAGGGACTTAGTGGATAGGTTGGCAACAAGATCAGGACCATTTTGTTGCTAGGAATGTTTTTAACCTGGGTATTAAATTATAGATAGGACAACATTTTTCTTTCATTTGTTGAGATTAACATTCCAAGTTTAAAATATATGCAATGGATAAATATCTCTATAATGATTTTTTTAAGTCAGAATTCATGGAAATGCACTTCAAATCTGAGCAAGACTTTGACAGCAAAGCAGAGTTGCACAGCAACAAAGGGAGACAATGACTATGCAAACAAGACATGCTGGGCTTAAAGGCAACAAGTTGAACTTTGGGATATGTAAATGAGCCATGCATCATGTACATAAGAGATCTTAGTCAAGCAGTGTAAATGTACACGCAAGAATAAAACTGTGCAGTGTTGTATACTCAGAAATGCAAAAGTGACAGCATTCTACATAGTGCAATCTTGCAAGAACAGAAAAAAAAAGAAATCAGACTGTCTCAGTACAAAATCACTGGCTTGCTACATCTAGGTTGTGCATGTTCATGTGCCCTGTTTGGAATGGCACCAAGTCCAACACAAAGCTAATTAGCCGCATATTATTCTCAGCTGCAGTGTTATGGTATCTGTACATATGGACACCTGGCTGATTCATAAAAAGGCAGGAAAAGGGAGTACAGGAAAGTAGAAAAAGGGAAGCAGCAAGCAGAGTGTATCACAGAAGGAAACATATAGAAATGTGCAGGATGCAGAAAACATTGAAACTTTTTCTTTATGAGGATAACTCCCTTCCCTTTTTGTTGCAGAGAGAAGAGAAGAAGAGGAGGGGCAAAAGAGATAGCAGTGTAGGAAAAGAACAATACTATAGTGTGCAGGGGTGGACTGACAAACTCAGAACAGAACAGACAAACCAGATGGTAAATACATGCAATAGGATAGTGAGCTAATGGACTGGCAGCAAGAAACAGTGGATAAACTGCTAGTGATGAGGAGAGCTGGGAAAAGCATAGCACATGAGGAGGGACACAAGAGGAAGGCAGCACATGTTGCTGGACATAAGGTGGGATATGAGCAGCTGCCATGTCACTCCCATACCAGCCAAGAAGAACATTGCAGGTGTTTATCTACATATAATGGATCAGAGCAGTCAGTGTTATGGGCCATACTCTCCCCTTATGGCCTGATGGTAGGGGCTGGCAGTGGTTCTGCTACTTGCTTCAGGAGAACGTTTATACAAGCAATACCTATGCCACTGCTTGCTTTATTGCAGCCTCCAATTCCAGTTCCAACTGTGCAGGGTCACTTCATTCAGTGCAGGTGGGCTACCTGCTGGCAAAGAGCCAGAAGGTCCTCTAGTGAGCCACTTCATGGGTTCATATGCACATGCTAGGCTATTGATCTCTAATGATCCTTAGCTGCCTAGCCATGCATTCCCACTGAGTTTCTAGTCTTAGTAGTTTAGTGCCAAGGGCCCTGTATTCAATGGACATCTTGTATAACCCTAGGTGAGATAATCTTTTAGTATTGTGTGAAAATCCATTGAACAGTAAGGATGAATAACCATAATATTGGATCAGGTAGTTACATCCACTCACCCACACCACATAAATAAGGGACGAGGATGTCAAACCAGGAGTGAACTTATAGTTTCCCATCCATGCACTTGAATACAGTCAGAGGTACATTTAACTTCACATGAAGACAAGGGCTTTTCCAGAAAAGTGGTATTCTCTTTGAGACATATCTAGCCCTCCATACATATCCTATTTAAGCTGCAATAGAAATTGAGATCTCCAGAGTGGGTGTTTCTGCTACTACTGAATTTATGTATGTGCAGAAGGTCTGAAAAGATAGTGTCAGTAGTGACTCAGTATGCAAGGCGGAGATCACTTAGCAGCCTGTAAAACACTGAGGAGAAGGACAGGGCTTTGATGCAGTCAGAGTAGCTCTTGTGATTTATTACCTTGATTTTTTTGGTGAAAAAAATTTGCAGTCACTCATGCTGAGTCAGGTGCTTGGATAGGTACCTCCCAAATGGGGCATTATATTCATTGTTTGGCCTAATGAATGCAGTGTACATTGGAATGATCACATCCCTAGATATGAATGCTGTATCCTTGCTAATAAGCTGTGCTGTGAAGGACTTCCTAATAGTAGTCAATATGCGGTGGTCAGATGACAACTCATTGTATACATATGTTCCCAGATGCCTCACTACTGGGTTAACTTTCAGTGGATTGTTGTTGCTCTGATAGTTGCAAGGAACATATTACTTGCTGAAGGATACAGTTATGCACTTTTTGGCATTTAGTTTCAGGCCATAGTTTGACACTAGCTATTTGTTAGTGACAAGTCTTTCTGAAGATTAATGATGTGTGATTATGATGCCACCTAGTTTACAGTCATCAGCAAACTTTGTCAGCCATATGTTGTCATCAACATTTGCCTTAACCTCTGAGACGTTAACACCAAAAAGTAATGACCCAAGCACTGAGCCCTGGGGTACTTCACTAGGGACAGGTCTCTTGGTGGAGGTAGATCTACCCCACTTATTTTCATGTGTTCTATATGTTAGCCAGTTTGCTATCCAGTAAGTTACATAGGGACTTACATTTAGCTGGATGAGTTTTTTAACTATGCCTGAATGGGGGATAGTGTTGAATGCCTTTGCAATGTTCAGATCTGCAATTTAGATAGTTTTTCCTAATCTATTGCTTTGGTAATCTGCTCAAAGAAGTTAAGCAGGATAAGTAGGCAGGATCTGCTTTTGACAAAACTGAGCTGGCTCAGGTTGATAGCTCATTGGTTGCCTATGTCTTTATTTAGTAATTCCATAATTATCTGTTAGAAAAATATGTATTAATGTATATGTTTAGTGCTTATTAAGAAATAAGAAAGATATAATGCATTTTATTCTATTAATGTTATGACAAGAAAAATTAATTCATATGAAACTGCAAGAAGCTTTTGGAAACTGCAGTGTGCTTTTTTTGCAAGTTGGCCTCTGACCCCAGCAGCTGCTAGCTCAGCAAGAATTGATGTTTATGCTTCTCACAAGTGATTATCTGCTGGGTCAGGAAATTAAATGTGTGAAATAATGAGAATCTTCTGCTCCTTCCTGCTTGAGCAATCGACCTTGTATATGTTGCTAGATAACGCACCAGCTACAAGGAGGAAGTGATAACATGTAACAAGAGAAATGTATTGAGAACTGTATCTGTTGTTATGTTCGAATTAGCTCAGAACCTTGAGTGGCAACTTTTGCAAAAGGGTATTATAACTAGCCAGGTGGCTAGCAAGGCCATGTTGTTTACCAGAAAAACAAAATGTAGTATCAGCATTTTAGATGAATAGAATATTGTAAGCTAAAGTGATGTAAAACCCCTTGTGACTGACTACGTCAGCCAGGTGGGTTAATACTAGTGAGAAATACTATAAAAGTTGTGTTCTTCCTGTTTCATTCAGACAAAATTCTGTACTTGTACGTTTTTTGCCTCCTGGTGTACACTAGTAAAGAACCTGAACCTCCTGTGTATTGATCTTTTTATTACAGTGTTTTTCATTTAACAGATTGGTCCTTCGGACTGGAATCCCTCAGACGCTGCGGATCAGAGCATAGCAGTGGTCAAAGACTGCATGCAGGAGAAGATACCGAAATGGTTTTTGAGTGAAAAGACCTCCGACTGAATTGTCGTTTAAAGAGGCTGGCCACTTTCTGATCTGTGGCTGAAGAGCGGATTTCCACTTCGAACCGTGACTGGTCAATAACAGAGGCTCAGGTAGGGAGACTTTTTGCCTTTTTTTCTGTTTTAGATCAGGGACTAGGTTACAGTAAATATTGTTTTTTTTTTTTGTCAGATTTGTCATACAGATCAGGGACAAGAAAAATTACTGTTTATTTGGTCATAGATCAGGGTAACAGAATAAGGTAGGCAGTTATTCTAGATAAACTGTGAAAGGAACTGAAGTTGTGGTACCACATGATAAAAGGGTTACGTAACATTTATTGACATGGGAAATCAGTGCACTAAAACATTGCGAGATCCGACCCTAACCGAAGACGCAAAATATATGCAACTACAACATGCAGATAATGTTAGATATTATGCAAAATGGGTTACCAAATATGAATTTGATGGAAAATTAGACAAATCTTTGCTTGTTAAACTTCTTAAACAGCTTAAAAGTGATACGAAAGGTCAGGCAAAAAAACAACGGCAATTAAGCATTCCTCAGGCACACAAGTGGATTGAGGAAGCAAACCGTAGGGAACAAAAGAGTAATAATTCAAAGGCATTGTTTTTAGACAAAGAAGATAATAATATAGTAGTAGCAACAGCTCCTCAACCCCCACCACTCCCTTTTTCAGGATATGATGTGGGTGGACAAGCTGGTCCACCTCCGCGGTATCCTGATGTCTCAGTGAAACCGAAATCGTTTGTTAGAGATCCCATTGAAACTAGGTCTCAAACACGTAAAACACAGGGGGACATAGAATCGCATCAAATGGAGAAAAATTTACAAGCTGAGAGTGAAGAAGATGTCCACTTATAGAGGTACCAAATCCTCAGGCAGGACAGGTTGGACAGGACCCAACCCTCTTGGTATATAGGCCACGGACACCGGAGGATATCCGGAAGGCTACTCAGGGAATTCCCCATCCAAAAGTTAATTTTACAAAATTCCTAGAAGATTTACAAGGCATGAGGTTAAGTTACCACTTAAATGGGGAAGAAGTAGAAAAAGTAGTTAGACAAATTGTAGGTCCAGATTAGCACATGATTAGTGGCACCTGGAATACTCGTAATGAAGAATTTAAGCCACTCCCACATAGTGACACAGAACTTGACAATAGAGTAAAAGGCCTTACAGACCGAATCTCTGAGAAATGGAAACCTAGAGCAGACTGGATTTGTATTAATCAATGCATACAGCAAGAAAATGAAACAGTAGATGGGTACTATGCCAGATTATTAGAGTGCTTTAACAATCATAGTGGCATGACAGTTCCTGAAAATCAAACAAATGATTCCCCGTATGAACAACAATTGAAAAATGCATTTTTAAAAGGTTGCATTGCACCTATTAGTAGCTTCATTATGAAGCATATGATAGATCATCGAACAAGTAGGTTACAAGCCTTACTTGAATATGCTAGACATGCTGAAAGACATTTTAATAGCAAAAAGAAAAAGAAAGCACAAGTCTTCACTGTTGAAGACGGAGCTGAAGTTTATGTATTTCAGTCTGGTAAAAAGGATAAGAAAAATGCACAGGGAAATCAACAGTCTGACAAACGGTCAGAGGACTTTGAAGAAAGGAAAAAGAGAGGTGAATGCTTTAAGTGCGGGAAGAAAGGACATCTAGCTAGGGATTGCAAACAAAATAAGAAGGTAACCACAGAGGAAAAGAGATATGAGGACTGACTATATGATGGTGAAGATACACCATACGAGACTCAGAAATCATTGGGAAAAGACAATAAAGAGAGGACAAATGTAAATGTGATAGAAGGAGTAGAGGAAGTGCAAGTAGACATGGAAGATGAAGAAAATGAGATTTTAGATTTAGCATTATTGAGCCTAGCGCTCTACCTAGCAGACACAAAACAGGAAGTTACACTTCTGGTGGAGGGGAAAGAAGTTAAATTCCTGTGTGATTCAGGAGCATCACGGACTCTGATACACCCCTCCAAGTTACCAGAACATTCAGAATCACCTGATTATATATTAGTGAAAGCTGCAAATGGACAGCTATACCGGGAACCACTTTCCCATGATATAGCAATAATTGACCCTGTTTCAGGGATGACTCAAAGGAGTAAAATTGTTGTTTCTTCAAAATGCCCAGTGAACCTATTAGGTAGGGACCTTATGCAGATATTTGGCATAGCAGTAGTTCCGACTATGCAGGGTATGGAGGCACAGCGACAAATGGATACTTTTTTGGTGTGACCGGAGGGTGAAACTTTTTACTGGTACCGCCAGGACTTAGTTACGACTGGTCCAGGGGCAGTGACCGAGGAACTGATGAATGTAGCCATCAGTAAATCCCCCTCCCTTGACACTGACAGACAGCATTTGTTACATTGTACTCTGTATTACTGTAGCACACCAGGACCTGATAAGGAATATGAGCAAGAATTGTTCAGAAATCGTGTAAACAGATTAGTGTTACGTAATCTGTACTGGGATACTGAGGGAAACAGTGTTGTTAGCTGTTCATTACCTCAAGAATTCCTTGCACTATACAAATCTAATCGATTACCACATGTCAGTTTAACTAAGAACAAAAATGTAAAATGGGCAGACCTAGGAGAAAAGGTAACGAGATGGGAAAAGCAAACTGTATTAGAATTATCAGAACAGGGAATACAGAAATAGAGACTGAATTGGTTAACACAGGAACATCCAGCTGTACACTTGCAGTCTAGTGAGGACAGCTGATTGGCATTTTTATTAGAAGAAGAAGAAAAAGCCTTATGTGACATACCAGACATTCTTTGGTCAACAGGCATCAGATGTAGGACTTATTCGAACAGCTGGACCAGTTATTATTACGCCAAAGTCAGCATTCAGACCACAGAAGAGACAATATCATTTAAGAAAGGATGCAGAAATAGCAATCAAACCTATAATAGCAGCATTACTTAAAAAAGGGAGTACTGGTAGAATCTCCTGATTCACCATGTAATACACCCCTATTTCCTATTAAAAAGGCAAACGGGGAATGGCGTATGGTTCAGGACTTACAAGCTGTAAATAATGCAGTAATACCTAGAGCACCTATGGTGCCAGATCCACACACTTTGTTAAATGATTTGAAACCTCACCAGAAATATTTCTCTGTGGTAGATATCAGCAATGCTTTTTTTCAATACCTATACATCCTGATAGTCAATATTGGTTTGCATTTACATTTCAGGGAAAGAGGTATACCTATACTCGACTACCACAGGGATATTGTGAGAGTCCAACAATATTTGCACAAGAAATGGCTAGTAATTTGGCGGGATTCACCCCACCGGGGGGGTAGTCAAATTCTACTTTATGTAGACGACATCTTGCTAGCAGCCCCCACCCAGCAGCAATGCAAGGAGGATACCATAGCACTGTTACAATTCTTAGCAACACAGGGACACAAAGTAAACAAAAGCAAACTACAGCTTTGGAGAAAACAGGTTAGATACCTAGGATATATAATATCCAAAGAAGGTAGAATATTAGATGAGGAAAGAAAGACAGCGATTTTACAAGCACCCAAGCCAGCGACCAAGAAGGAAATTATGTCCTTCCTGGGAACAACTAACTTCTGCCGGAGTTGGATATCAAACTATGCTTTGGAATCTGCTCCACTGACTGACCTATTATACAAAAAACCGATGGCAGCACAAGATTTGTTACAATGGACACCTGAAGCAGAAATGGCTTTCTGCAGGTTGAAGCAATTAATAGCTTCTTCATTAGTCCTAGGACTACCAAACTATCATAAACGTTTCTTTCAAACTGTAGACTGTAAGCAGGGATATATGACATCAGTATTGACACAACAACATGGGGATAAACAATGCCCCATAGCTTACTATTCATCACAGTTAGACCCAGTGGTGCGATCCTTGCCCCACTGTGTACAAACAGTAGTCGCAGCTGCAATGGCAGTACAGGCTTCGGCCTCAGTGGTGTTATTCCACCATCTCACATTGAGAGTGCCTCATGCAGTTGCGATAATTTTACTGCAAGAAAAGGTAGCATATCTTTCTCCTGCTAGACACCTTTCCTGTATGACTATACTGTTGAGCCAACCTCATATGACAATTGAACGATGCACGACATTAAATCCATCAACTTTGCTCCCAACTCCTGTGGATAGCACACCACACAGTTGCCTGCAGGAAATTGAGCAGAAAACATTACCCAGACAAGATCTGATGGATATTCCCTTGGATAAGGCCGAGGTGACATATTATGTGGATGGCTCATGCAGAAGGGGCCCTACAGGAAAAACCTAGTGGGGTATGCAATAGTCACAGACACTGAAACCTTAGAAGCCCAGTCCTTACCACATAACTTGTCTGCACAAGCAGCAGAGTTGATTGCCTTAACACGAGCCTGTACTTTAGCAAAAGACAAATGTGTAAACATATACACTGACAGTCAGTATGCTTTTTCTACTGTACATGTTTTTGCACAGCAGTGGAAAAATAGAGGGATGATAATATCTAGTGGTAAACCAATTAATCATGCGCACTTTATTTTAGAATTGTTAGAATCTATTCAATTACCTACTAAAGTAGCTATTTGCAAATGCGCAGCTCATACGAAACAGCAGGACAGAATTTCAAAAGGAAATGCAAGAGCTGATGCAGCTGCAAAACAAGCAGCTTCAGACTCAGAAACTTTACTTTTAGACGAGGAATTACAACCCTCTGAAATTTTAGATTTAGAAATGTTAAAAACGATGCAGACGCTTACCACAAAAGCAGAAAAACAAAAATGGGAAAGACGAGGAGCAATCCTTGAAAACGGGCTGTACATCTCCAAAGAGAAAAAAACAATTTTGCCATCAAATTTGTTTAGATATGCAGCTTTGTTGAGCCATGGGCAGTGCCATGTCTCAACAGGGGGGATGGTACAGTTAGTAAACCGAATATTCCAAACATATGGATTCACAAATTACACAAAAAAATTTTGTGCAGCATGTCATATTTGTAACAAACATCATGCACAAGGGGCATTAAAACTTAAACAAGGAAGTTTTCCTACACCGCCATATCCGTTTCATACTATTTGTATGGATTTTATAGAATTGAACAAATGTGATAACAAAAAGTATTGCCTTGTCATTGTAGATATGTTTTCCAAATGGGTGGAAGCCTTTCCGACTAAAAACTCGGATGCAACAACAGTGGCAAAAGCTCTCATAAAGGAGATTATCCCTAGATTTGGTATACCGGAAAGGATCTATAGTGACAATGGTACACATTTTGTGAATCAGACCATAAAGCAATTGGGATGCTTCTTTGGGATTTTCCTTAAGAACCATTGTGCTTATCACCCTCAGTCTGCAGGACTGGTGGAGAGGCACAATGGAGTCCTCAAGAACAAACTTAGGAAGTTAGTCAATGAAACTCAAAAGAACTGGGTGCACTGTCTGCCTCTGGCACTGCTGAGTATGCGAACAGTTCCAAATGCAAAGGGTTTGACTCCTTTTGAAATGGTGTTTGGGAGGGCATATTATGTACCTCAGTGGAAAGCTCTCATGCCTGCAGACCAGGAGGCTGATAGTTCGCTAGCTAGTTATATGAAGAAATTGTTAACAAATAAATCTCTTTTGCAGTTTAACTCTTTTTCAGATAAAGAACAGACCAGACCATTGGAAGTGATTCTAGCCCCGGGTTCCTGGATCTGGGTGCAGGTCACAAAGAGGAAGAATTGGGCAAGCCCGAAGTGGGAAGGACCATACCAGGTACTGTTGGCCATGCCTACTGTGGTCAGAATAGCCAAGAGGACTTCTTGGATTCATTTAATGCATTGTAAACCGGTAAAGAACTTTCAACTTGATAAAAACATTGTAACTGTTACGCAACAAGAACAAAATGGCCAAAGATAGAAATTCAGACCAACCTCAAAAATGTTGCATAATCATATTATTGAGCGTACACTTGTTGACTGCACTTTTGACAATTTTCTTTTTGTTGTGGTTTTTTCATTTCTCAACCACACAAGTAAAACTGGATAAACGTGATGAAACATCCATAGACTGGCATCCAAACTTTAACACATACCTAACAATTAAACATGTATATGCTGAGACTATGAACATTTCAAACTGCTGGGTTTGTACAGCTATACCAACAGCATATGGAGGACTACTAATGTCTGCTGTTCCTTTAGGGATCAATGAGATTTGGGAAAATTTACTTTTTGACACAGGAACTGTGCGATCACAGGACAAAATAGCATTGTATTTACCTGTTACACAAAAGGGGATTGTGTATTTTTTCAAAAATGATACTCTCCAGGTGGGTTGGAGTAACTGTAACATAACAATATCTTATAAATGTTATATTAAGACTAAAACTGGGGGTACCGTTTGCAATACTAACTATGATTCATATTTGAACTCAATGAAAACGACATTGAATGAAGTACAAAGAAATCCTGTTTTGATTAAACAATTGTCAATCATAGATAAGAAAATGTTTCATGCAGGGCTAGTGCGTATTAGCACTAAAGTTGAAAACTGTTATTTTGTGTGTGGGAAAAAGGCATACAAATGGCTACCTGAGAATTGGTCCGGCAGTTGTTTTTTGGGATACCTGGTTCTGGCCATATGACACACTGCGGAATTACCTCTGGGTAAAATATGAAACATGAGAGATGTTTCCAAGAAAACCAAAGATCCAATCGAGAAACCTGTGAATCTGGTAGGGCGAGTTGAAGCAGGTTGGAAAGACCATCATTCTGTGAAGGACAAAGACAAATTGACTCATATGGACTTGAGTGACAGTGTTATATCTTGGGCAGGTATACTCCCAGCGTATGGTGCAATCAAATTGATTTGGGAGCTGAGAAAACTGTCGAAACTTCTCGAAGTAATGAGTAAGGCAACTTTTTCCTGCTCTTGAATTAGTGACTGATGAACTGAATGCCATGAGAACTGTTGTGTTGCAAAATCGGATGGCTCTTGACTTCACCCTAGCGGCGAGAGGTGGTACATGCACGCTTATCAAAGAAGAATGCTGTGCATATATTCCAGATAATAAGCATGAAATTATTAACCATCTGGAGGTGATTCAGCAGGTGTCGCCCATGACCAAACCAGGCCCAAACCCTCTGATGGATTTTTTCCAGAATCTGTTTGGGGGGTGGGGTTCCATCCTAATGAATATTCTGATTGCCATTTGTGTGGGTTTACTCCTATTAGGAGCATGTGTTTGTTGTGGAATCCCCTGCATGAAAAGATTAATTAAAGATTTTATAGATATGTCTGTCTCTGAAACCTTGTATCAAGACATTGAACTTGAGGAAATGGTTCCAAATGAAATTCTCCTTGAAGTCTAAACTGAATGACTCTCTTAACTGCAAATCCTAAGTGGAAGAGGTTAGGAGAAGAAATAAGACTGTTTTCACTTCTGAGAATAGAATAAAAAGTATTAATAGGGAGAAAATATTAGAAAAATATGTATTAATGTATATGTTTAGTGCTTATTAAGAAATAAGAAAGATATAATGCATTTTATTCTATTAATGTTATGACAAGAAAAATTAATTCATATGAAACTGCAAGAAGCTTTTGGAAACTGCAGTGTGCTTTTTTTGCAAGTTGGCCTCTGACCCCAGCAGCTGCTAGCTCAGCAAGAATTGATGTTTATGCTTCTCACAAGTGATTATCTGCTGGATCAGGAAATTAAATGTGTGAAATAATGAGAGTCTTCTGCTCTTTCCTGCTTGAGCAATCGACCTTGTATATGTTGCTAGATAAAGCACCAGCTGCAAGGAAGAAGTGATAACTTGTAACAAAAGAAATGTATTGAGAACTGTATCTGCTGTTATGTTTGAATTAGCTCAGAACCTTGAGAGGCAACTTTTGTAAAAGGGTATTATAACTAACCAGGTGGCTAGCAAGGCCACGTTGTTTACCAGAAAAACTTTTTAAGCAAAATGTAGTATCAGCATTTTAGATGAATAGAATATTGTAAGCTAAAGTAATGTAAAACCCCTTGTGACTGACTACGTCAGCCTGGTGGGTTAATACTAGTGAGAAATACTATAAAAGTTGTGTTCTTCCTGTTTCATTCAGACAAAATTCTGTACGTGTACGTTTTTTGCCTCTTGGTGTACACTAGTAAAGAACCTGAACCTCCTGTGTATTGATCTTTTTATTACAGTGTTTTTCATTTAACATTATCCTTTCCTTAGCCTTACAGTTAAAGTAAGTCACCCTTATAGCTCTTTTATTACCTGGATTGGTTGACACCCCACCTTTTTGAAGGGTTGACTATTGCACTTCTCCATTTATTTAGTACAAACTCTGTTTGGAAGCCCTTATTTAAAAGTCTCTATAGAGGGTTTGATAGGTCATGTTTCAGGCTGACTAATGCACATCTTGGTATGTTATCCAGTTCCATGGAAGGAGTGTTTTTGGCCCTGAATAGTGCTCTGAAGCCTTGTTCCTGTGAGATTTTAGGAGGAGATGTAGGCACTGATAAAAGTGCTGGATAATGTGGGAGGAGTGGGGGGGGGGCTTAGACTCAATTTATTCACTAGTAAATTGGCTATATTTTTGGGCTTAGAGTACATGGCATCAATTACTGTTAGCTAAGTGCAATTTTTGAACATTTTTTTCTGAGTTTAAGACAGATAAAAAGCCTTTTTCCCCGAGTGGCTATTTTTACATCGTATCTAGCTTAATTAATTTAATCAGAGTCCAAACTCTTCTGTTAGCCATAGCATGATTCTTTTTGGCATTTGAGAATTACATTTGTATTCAAGTACAATGAGATTTTTCCTTTTATTGAGTGGTGGTGCTGCGGTAGTGTTGTTGCCTCACAGTAAGATGCTGTCCTGTTCGATTCTCAGCAAAAGCGTCTTCTGTGTGGAAACATGCGTGAATGGGTGTACCTTCGTTGAAGGTTGTGTGTCAGAGCTGGCAACTCGGTACGTAAAAATCTGCTGCCAATCATTAGCGGACCGGAGTTCTGCTGTGGCGACCCCTAACCGGGAAAAGCCGAAAGACCCAGCAACAACATTGAAGCACATGTTTGTATTGCAGTTCCACCATGAGGGTTTATTCTTAAACTTGGTGTTGTATTTATTTCAAGAAAGGACAAATATTTCTATGCAGTTTTAACATTCTCAAAGAAATTGATGGTGAAGTATTTTGCATTTGCAGTTGATGTTTTCAGGGTGGAAAGCAAAGTGTAATTTTGCCAGGTCATCACTTAGCTGTAACAGATTTGCCTTGGCATAATTTCCGAGTGATTATAATTCTATCTTCAGTCATACTGTGAATGTGACTGATTTATGATCTAATTTGATAAGGGAGGGTGTTACAACTGGAGAGGAACAGAGCAGTTCCATATTGGTAAATGCCAAGTCCAAGATTTTTCCACCACTCATTCATTTATGAAATCCAGAAATTGCTGGCCACACATGTTTGGGTATACATACTTTTCCCAGTTAATGGAGATGTAGTTGAAGTCCACTAAAGAGTTGTGCTTCGCTGAATGCTTGGAGCTTCTATATTATATATTTTGGAATCATGGGCCAGTGAGGGTCATAGAGGGGGTCCCATAGTTGTCTACAATGTGATATGTGGCTTTGTCAGTTGTAAGTTGGACATTTAGAAGGTACAAATCATTATCTTGTTTATTGAGTCTGGAGGAAGTATTTTGTTAGACGAATACAAAAACATAACCGCCTTTAATGCCTTCTTCTAGTGTGGTGGGTTTGAACAAGTGGTAGGTATTGAAACTTTCTACTGAAGGAGGGTTTTCAATATTCATAAGCCAGGTCTCCATGATGATGCATATATCAATGTATTCTAGGGTAAGGAGTGCCTGTAGCGAGTGTAGTATTCTATTTAGGCTCCTAATTTTGAGCAGTAATACCTTCATTTTTCCCTAATTTAGTTTTGATATGTCAGATGCTTTTGCAGATTGACTTTACCTAAAAAAGGCACTATAAGCCTGGCTAACCTTGACAAAACAGCTAGGGATATCTAACATGTCTTCCCAGGCAGATATTTATTGTTCCCCCTTCAAATGACACTAGAAACAAAACCAAATGTTAAAGTCAAACATGTTTGGCTCATATGGTGGCATTATCTAAGGTGAATGTAAAATGCTGCTCAGGTCTGTGTTCATACTTGCCTCAAACAAATATTCTGAGAACTCCATCATGTCTCTTTGTATAGTCCAGGGAGGTAAGCCAATGGTTATTTAGTTCTATGTATAGTATGGTACAAGTACTGTAGCGATACCACCATGTTTAGTGCCTTCATCTAGAGTGGAGGGTCTAGACGCCTGGTAGGAGATGAAACCTTGCTCTGATATGCTGGTCTCAGTATGTGTGAACCTGATGTACATGATGCATATATTGTTGTATTTTAGGGTAAGAAGTGCCTGTAGACACTGTAAATTCTAAGTGCAAGCTTCATGTTGGGTGCTGATTGAGTTGAGCATTTTTGAGGTTACTGAAGGTACTTGTTGCTATGTTTGCATCTGGGAGGCCTTTGAGGTTTAGGTAGATTGCATTTGAGAACCACGACATATATGTGTTTGTGTGTCTGGTCTGTACTATGAGTCCTGGGTGTAATGTGGTGTTTTGTGCTTCTGACAACCTGTTTGGTATTAGTAGTGTTTGTACGTGAGATCCTTGCCTTTAGAGATATTGTGTAACTAAATCTCACATTAGCCTTATGACCATCATAAACATCGGCCACAACTTCGTGTTCCAAGAGGATGATGTGTGCCATCACCCTCATGGGTCCTAGAAGAGTAGTAAGGTCTACCTTTGCCTTTCCTTATATCTATAATCTTTTCATTGTTCAAACCCAGTTTCCCCATGGCATAACCACATTGACTAAAGTTGTTAAACAGTCTCTCTTCCTCTTCAAAGAAGGACTTCTCCTCTGTGCATAATTTAGATATCCTGCTGACCTGATTTTCAACAATGTTGTTAAAAATATGCCTGGGATGCATACTAGAAAAATGTAGCATATGATTTTGCCACATAGACTTTCTATATAAACTGGTGACAATTCCCTTAGTTGTGTCTAAGGACAGTCTTACATCAAGGAATTCAATAGTGTTTCTAGATGTTTTTATGTCAAACTTCAAAAAAGTAGTCGTCTGTGTTAAAAAATCAACAAAGGACCTCAATTCATCATAATTTCCTTTCCATACAACAAAGGTATCATCCACAAACCAGTTATATAGAATTATCTGGTCTTTCCAAATATTCTTTGCATCCTTTAACCATCCTCTTTTCCACATTGCTAGGACTAAGTTGGCATAACTATTAGCACAGGGGGGCCCATGGCAACCCTCCATCTCTGCCAATAGTAATTATCATCATACGTAAAAACATTGTTCTCCAGCACTACTTCTAAAAGGTCACAGATCAAACATGACTCCATCTTTTCCTCAATGAGAAACTCTCTAAAGGCTTTGATGCCATAACCATTTGGTCTAGAGGTAAAAAGACTGTTGACATCCAAAGTGACCAATAGTAGGGTATCAAGATCAATTCTACCCTCTGTCGCTGTGTGTAATTGTTCGAAAAATTCGGCTGTATCTTTGATAACAGTAGAGGCTTTAGGTAGCACCTTTTTTAATTCTTTTTCGATGAACATTGAGATAGATTCAGTCAGCCATCCTCTGCCAGCTACTATAGGATGTAGAGGTGGACAACTACTGTCCTTATGGATTTTCGGTAGCCCACTGATGGTTGGTATAGTAGGGTGGTCAGTAATAAAGAGATCATACAATTCTTCATTGATTTCTCTTTGTATCAACATGTCATACAGAACTTCATGAATTCTTTGTTTCAAAATATTGATTTCATTCTTACCGGTCAGTTGATAGGTCTTTCTGTCACCTAACATTTCTTTCATCCGGTGTACATAAACTTCAGCATCCAGTACTACTACAGCTCCTCCTTTGTCAGCAGGTCTAACCACAATACCATTCCTTTCTTTAAGTTCTTTAAGTTCTTTAAGTGCCTTATTCTCTTCTTTGGTTAAATTATAGTATGATTTCCCTTCATGAGCCATTCTCATTCTCATTAATTCATCTTCACAAGCATGGATAAAAGAGCCAACAGCTGGGTGATTGAGGGGAACGAAAGTACTAGGATTCTCAAGTACAGTGTTTTCCTTATTGAGAGATAAGTTACTTCCATTGCCAAAGATATATGTCAAAGTAAGATGTCTTCCACATAACTTGAGATCTAAGGCAAACTCATCATATGTGCATCTTGTAGCTGGAATAAAACTGAGACCTTTCTCTAGTAAATCCAGCTGAGGTTGTGTAAGATGAATATTCGAGATATTGACTACTAAAGTGTCTATTGTGCCACCTTTCTTTTCTTCCTTTCTCTGCTTAGAGATCTCCCTGTTCGAGATGCTTTGTTCAACATTAAAAAGGGACTTGTTCTGTAATTGGAACATGTGATGCTCCTTTCTTCGGTATTGTACCTATTAGGTGTTCACTCATCTCAGCACTAATGGATGGATTCATATTAGGTGCCATATTAGGTGAATCTAATGGTGTAAAGTCCTCTTCTATAGTGCATACACTTCCATTAGTAACTTTTTAGTCACAGTCTCTTGCTTATTCCCCTGGTGAACTTGTGCACTAATCAATACTTCATGAGGTCTGTGGTTAATAACATTATCATGTAGAAGTGCATCTTTCATTTCTATGTTCCTCTCTCCCTTTTGCATATGTTGGACATTATTATCAGCTCTCGGCCATTCGAACATGGGCATCTGACAATGGAATGAATAATTTAACAGACTTTTCAGCCCTTGCAAGGGGAACAAACAATGTCTGGCTGCAAGTCTATACTGCCTCTTGTAGAAATTAGACCCAATATGCATCACATTCTGTTAATAAAAGAGAAATGGGACATCTGGCAACTGTGATAACTGAAGGATGAGACAGTAGGGTAGTAGATACAATATCTTCTGTAATTTGCACTAGCTATGTGACAGGCTGCAGGCAATGGTTTGTTTCCTTTTCACATACATTAGATATGTAAAGAGAATATGTAACATGTATATGTGGGGAAACACTAGGTACTGTGTTGTCACTGTGGGAAACACTAGGTACTGTGTTGTCACTGTGGGAAACACTAGGTACTGTGTTGTCACTGTGGGAAACACTAGGTACTGTATTGTCACTGTGGGAAACACTAGGTACTGTGTTGTCACTGTGGGAAACACTAGGTACTGTGTTGTCACTGTGGGAAACACTAGGTACTGTATTGTCACTGTGGGAAACACTAGGTACTGTGTTGTCACTGTGGGAAACACTAGGTACTGTGTTGTCACTGTGGGAAACACTAGGTACTGTGTTGTCACTGTGATAAGGTACAGCAACACATAAAGGCTGTGCATACAGAACAGGCCCTTGCAGAAATCCACAAAAAATGTAGTAGGCATATGACCCACACTGACACTTCCTCCCAACATGGAAGATCAGATAGTGGCAGATCTAATTCCTAGGATGAACTTACCAATAATAATAACAGCAGTCACACAGCTAAGACAAAAGAGGACACATAAAATATAACCAGGAAATACCATTCAGGGTATTCCTGCCTAAACCCTCTTTCCCATGCATGCAATTCATCATAGTTCCTGCATTGCAGGCCATTGAAACAATGCCTGCTGTTCTCCTGTCTTGGTGATGTTCATGGCCAAGCACAACTCCCCATCTATAACAGACATGCACTTTCTAAAATGCAGAATGAAAAGGTGCCAGGGCACACTCCTTGAATTAGCCATGAAGGAGATAAACCTTTACTTTCTCTCCTTCTTTCACAGTGCATATTCCATGAATAATACTAGCAGAAGTTACTATACTGCTAGAATTTCTCTGAAAATGATGGCTCTTTCATAAGGAAAAAGATGACAGCATGTGAATCATGACTACACTGTTGGTTTTGTTGCACTGCTATTTGGAAAGTGATGAGTGTACCTATATGGCACAAGCTCAAGGCCATGAACTGTTAGAGGTGAGTATATATAGTAGGCTAACCTTCATTTAACTGCTGCACTGCAGCAAAACATAGTAACTTATAGATATGTATATATCCTGTCCTAATCTGCCTATGAGCTGTGCAAATACCACTAAACCTGCTTAGTTTGGTGGCACACTTCCATGTCCTAGGCTAAGTCACATAAGTTCAGGAAAATATACTTCATATTTGGACCTATTAGAAGGAGTAGATGCATTATTTGTGTCTACATGTAGTTTGAAGAGGCCCACAGCACTCTGAATGTGTTTGGTAAATCCTTTTTTTTCCTCTTTTCCTAAGGATGTGCCAGTTTCCACTAGTACTCACTAAAGCCAAACAATAATAATATTGTCCCTGCATGTGTTTAAGTTTGCAGAACTACTACTACTGCTACTATTAGCAGAGAGCCTACAACATTTGGATAACATTTTGTGTGTTGTTCCTCATTTCTGACCATAAAGCAGTCTCCTTCTAAATAAAACTGAAATCAGAGATCCCTTCTGCCCCAGGTACACTTAGAAATTTCTTCAAGGCAAACTACCTACTCTTAAACCATACATTGCTAAGCTTCAGATCACCACTAAACCCAGTTAACTCCATTGAAAACACAGAAACATACACCACCTTACTATATCAGCATGTAATTAGCTGCATAGATGCAGCTGTACCCTGTAGGAATAAGTGCATGGCAAACCCCAGAAACAAATCCACATGATAGAACCATCATATCAACAAGTTTTGTAATAAAAGGAAAATAATTTGGACCTAAAGTGCGAAGAGTAATTCCCAGAATGTTACAGCCTTTGTTGCTGATATCAGCAAGGAAGTCAGAAGCTTAATAAAATCCATGAAAGCCAAGTTTGAAGCTAAACTAGCTACCCAAGCCAAAGGCAGACACAAGGCATTTTTAGTAATGTTTGTAATCTCAAAAGCACAACCCAGCAATATGCTCAGCTGATTGTGAATGAGGTTGCCTACACTGAGACTGAAGATATAGCAAACTTATTGGCCAATAAATCTAACTTTTACCCCTATCTCCCCTCTGTCTGTTCCTCAGATATACCTGAATCTCACTCACCTCCAGCTAGCACACAAGATCACTTCCTAAAAGTTCTATCAAAAGCTACAAATACTTCATCTATGGATCCTGACAATATCCCTGGATGCATCTTAAATAGCATGAAGCATGACTTAGCCACACCCCTAACAACACTGTTCAGTCTCAGCCACACCCCTAACAACACTGTTCAGTCTCAGCCTCCATACAGATTTTGTACCAAGTGAATGGAGAACAGCTACAGTCATTCCCCCACATGAGGGAGGACCTTCCACAGACCCAGGCAATTACAGATCCACAAATCCGACCAGCCTAATATGTAAAGCCATTGAAAGACTTATCATGGAATTAATAAATTAGGATTTAAGGAACTTCAAAACAATGTAAGAAACTTCTCTGTGTGGAAGATATATCTAGTTAATCACTGTATATTAATCAGATCAGATAATGGTAGTAGAAATAGCGAACTTAACTTGTCCTAAGTCAAAAAAAATAATAAAAAATATATAATTTAAAATATTGTACCTAATTACTAAGTATTCGAAAGTAATCCAAGCAGGGTAGGCAGTCTGTTTCCAGTCAAAATTCCATTATTAAGTACACAGACAAGGGATCCAAGTAAAACAAAAATAGAGTCATATTTTCCTCACAAGCTTTCTAACTATATATATACTTTTTATCAGGCAAGGGAGTTTTTTATTGTGCTGTAAAAGAAAGTGTTATTAAATTCACATCCCTTCCCCCATCAGTGTGACATTCGAGCTGGTCCTGCCCTATTTAGTAGCTGTGATAATAATATAACCCTTCTGTACTTTAAATACAATTATTAATGATGTGCTACCACTTATGTTACGAGATTATTAAGTCTGTGATTTTATCCAAGATAACATACTACATGGCTGGAAATATATAAACCTTACACCATTTGGCAATCTAAAAATAGATATAAATATATACATACACACTTTGCATTACAAGAAAAAGAAAAAAATGTATGATGATGGAAACAAAATATAGACTTAAATTAAAACTGATTTAACATGGCATTTAAAACCAACTGGAAGAATAAAATAAAATTAGTCATGAAAGCAATGTGCCAGTTTTCTAAGTTTCAGTACACTTTTAAGTGACCACTTGTAGTTTAGATATAAGGAACTTCCAAACACTAGACCTACCTCAGATTGGATTCATCAAGAGCAGGTTGCTTACCCAACCTGGTGAATTTTTTGAAACGGTCAACAAAGCAATGGATGAAGGTAAAATGGTACATACTGTATACGTTGATCTGGCCAAAGATTTTGACACACTTCCCCACACAGCACAGTAGAAAAGCTAAATAAACTGGGAAAAAAACGATGTCACTCGCTGGATTCTCCACTGTCTCACAGATAGAATGGAGATAATCAGAATACGAGGTTACCTCCACAAAGAGACCAGTCACTAGTGCAGTACCCCAAGCTTCTGTGCTCAGACCTATCCTGTTTGGTATCTACATTTCTGAAGTAAAAATCCCTACCAAAGGGCTCTGGCTGACTAATTTTGCAGACAACTGCGAGCTAGGAGCAATCATTGAATCCTCAAATGGCTTAGCCATTTTGTAAGAATGATTTTCCCTCATAAATAAATGGTGCCAATATAATGGACTGAAACTAATGGCAAAAAATGCAATACTGTATCCCTTGGGTAGTTATCTATCCCAGGGAACTATCACATTAACAATGTGCCCCTAAGAGTTGACCCAGTTGTAAGGGATTTTGGAAATTATGTAGTTAGTGACCTTTCTTTTGACTAACGTGTATATTGTTGTAAGACCTTCTATATTGGACAGCTTATAAACAAAGGGATTGTGTCTAGATCTAGGGATGTCATTGCTTCCCTTTACTCAGCCCTCATGAGGCCAATCATTGAATATAAGGGTCTATATAATATGAGCGAATTGCACAAATTGCGAACACTCATAATATTGAACATACTGGACCTCGAACTTCCTATTGTGGAGGGCTGTACCCCCCCCAACACTCCCTGCTAAATATTTATTCCAACTCCGAGATCGCACTACAGTGAGGAAAGGGCAAATATCCCATTCTTCACTGTACTGCAATCTCAGAAAAAGCACTTTGAGGTCCGGTATGTTCAATATTATGAGCGTTTGCAATTTGTGAGATTCTCTCATATGATATAGACCTAAATATAATGCCCCCTTTGGCATGTATCTGTCCAGATACATACAAAAAACGGAACGCCTACAGAGATGCCTTACAACATGTCCTACATGGACTGACTCAAAGCCCTGTCACTATACTCAGTATCCTGAAGACTGCCTAGAGGTGTCATGTGACTGGCATACAAGGCATCCTCCAACCCACTACTGATGGATTTACTGCACATCAGCAAGTCAGATGGCATCAGAAATATTAGGCCTAGGTATTTAAATTTCTTCAGCAATACCAACAGAACAGATTGGAGGACAGATATATCTGACAGAGGATACCACTGCTATGTAACAGACTTATCATCCACATAAAACAAAGTTCATCCCTATAATAATAATAATATAACCCTTCTGTACTTTAAATACAATTATTAATTATGTGCTACCACTTATGTTACCAGATTATTAAGTCTGTAATTTTATCCAAGATAACATACTACATGGCTGGAAATATAAAAACCTTACACCATTTGGCAATCTAAAAATAGATATAAATATATACATACACACTTTGCATGCAAAAAATATGTTGTAAAAATCATATTCTATTTCATTAACCTATTGTTAACAAAGATTGCTTTTGTCCTTCTAGACTTCTTCAGGTCTGTGTACAAGACCCTAAAAACTATCTGCAAAAATATTATTGTATAATTAGTTAGTATTGTTATTACACATCATTTTGAATAAAGTGGAAAAAAGAACAAGAAAAAGAAAAAATGTATGATGATGGAAACAAGATATAGACTTAAATTAAAACTGATTTAACATGGCATTGACTCCTCATCCACATAAAACAAAGTTCATCCCTGTTCATATTCAAGTGCAACTTAGACCTATGGATGGTAAACAGAAAACTTACCCCAGGACTTTTACCTGTACTACTAATGGACATTGGCACCTCCTAAATGCTTTATCCCATGCATGGGTCCACTCAGATGATCCATGGTGTGATCTCAGTTATTCTCATTTGGGGTAATATATAATTATCGAACAGGATGGGTAAAGCCAGTCTATAACCAAATGGGATAGGTTATTTTGAGCACAAAAAAGGGAAACTGGCCAGGCTTAAAATGGCTCACAAGTGCAATTAACCTTGCACTTACATATGAATCTACGAACTTTTGTCTGTCCATGACTGTCATTGGTAAGCTACCATTATGGCCTGTATAATGTGTGTGTGTTGGCCTATAGTGGTAAGCACTGACTACATACATTCCCCTCATTCAATAGTGCAGTAGGATCAAAGCCTTGGCAGTTACCAAGGTAACTTTGATTCTTGGCAAAAGGGATGCCTGCCTTACACCGTAGAGACCCACTGGTAAGTACTCCTGCTGAATGCTATATCTCCATATGCCATACCACCATAGTCATCACTCTGATTATTGTCTAATCAATGTATGTTATGCCTTTCTCTGTAGATGTAATTATACCTATCCCAGTAATATGATGTCTATCATGGCATATGTTGCTTGGTGTCCACAGGTCTGGAAAACAAGGTTCCTGGACAATGTTAGTACTGCTAAAACTGATGCCCTGCTATAAGCACAAAGAACAAATGGACAGCACCTGTTGGAGAGAGGGAATACTGATCACCTTAATATGACAAGATAAGCATACAGCAGTCAATGACATAAATGCGACCGAGCAACACTAGCTGGCCCTGTGGAATTTTAGTACACAGGAAGTAGTGATAATGTTGAGATTTGTGCCACATATGTGAATCATGTATGCTTCCTGGGTGCTGGCATTCACATTATTTATGATACCATGTCTTCCTGTTAACAATATTTTGTGTCTGTGGACCATTTGTAGCATTTTGTGCTACATTTATGCAGTCTATGGCACCCAGTACCTCAGCGAGGTGAGCAATATGATAGAGGGCATGTGTCATGTAAGTTTTGTCCTCTGGTGTGATCAAAAATCATCCCTTTTTAAAACATTATCTCAAGGAACTTGCTAAACATTTTGGGGGTGGAGGCCTGTAAATTATCTAGTCAGTAACCAGTATAGAAACATACCTTAAGAAGGACATCTATTCATATCTATTACTTCAGTGGCACATGCCATCCAAGACCCACATGCTATCCTGTCCAACTCTAAAGTGATCAGTAGTATCCTGGTCTGAGAAATTGTGGTATTTCAATCACTGATGATACCTTTTACTTTGAAGTTGAAGGGCACTATGCACTGGAACCAGTGGCACTAATGACTATTCTGCACTGCTGCACAATAGCTGCTTAGGCTCAAAAGCAATATTGGTACATGCAGCAATGACAGTTTTGGTGTACTTTGACCTTGTATAGGCAGCCACTGTTCACTGTACAATTTCCTCTGTAGATGACTAGGAAACATGACTATTTCTCCTTGCATGCATTCCAATATCATTAGAAGTTCATTTTTAGTAACCAATGCTAGATTTCAAAGTGATCAGGGTAGAACACCAGACAGCCTCCACCATCCAGCAGCAACACCCAGATCTAGTGTATGATTTTATGCCACTAGTATGACATCATACTTGAGAGAGGTGCACCCTACACACTAACTCACAATGACAAGGTATATGATGCTAGAGGTTTTCTATGCTAGGAATAGTTCATTTGATTGGAATTAATTGGACAGTAATGAGAGATCCACCCATACACCAGCACTGGTAATGCACCACCAACTAAAGGAGGGGTATGATAATGCATGCATGTCATGAACCACAACTGTCATGCATGCAGTTGCACTATCGGTAGAACTTGAAGGTCTATATTATAACCTGGAATGATTAAAAGAGCAAATGCTCTTTAATCAACCCCTTAAAATCGAAAGCACTAAATCCTGAACACACAGAACAGTGATTTTTTTCCCCAGGGAAAAAAATCACTGAGTCGTTTTTGTGATTTTCTTACACTGTGGTGCGATCTCGGAGTTGGTATATTTAAGTAGGGGTGTGTGTGTGTGGGGGGGCAAAGTCCCCTGCTGTATTTTGTGCTTGGATTTTTTTTTTTTTTTTTTGCAGAGCAGTGATTTTTTTTTTTCCCTGGGAAAAAAATTGCTGTTCCATGTGTTCAGGATTTAGTGTTTTCGATTTTTAGGGGTCGATTAAAGAGCATTCACTCTTTTAATCATTAGAGATTATAATATAGACCCAAACTTGACATGGGGTGATTCAACCTTATGGCATATTCTTTACAGTTGACACATTTAACTACTGAAACCATCCCCACTGAGAAATGGGTATGACTTGTTGAGCATAAAACCTCACATGCGCACTGCTACCAGCCACAACTGCAATGCTTCTTCTCTTTTAACAGTACAGCTCCAGTTGTACTTAGGACTTGATACTACAAACAATGTGACGTATCACCATGTGCTGCCTGCAGCACCAATTCCCTCTTACTGGTAGAGCTATGCAGTGCTGCAACTGTCTGTTGAGTTCAATACATTACTCCCTTACTTCATTGTAAAGCTCTAATGAACTGCATGTATAGAAGCCCCAGTCACCATTCTGAACCTGATATAGGAGTCTGCCAGTCCTCATTACACAGCCCAATTAAAAACTGGTGGAACCTTTGTTTATGTAATCAGGTATGGGGTAACTGCTGGTCTAGCAGCCCACCTAGAGCCATGCACCTTGTAGATACCGCAGCCAATTTTATTTGCATGTTTTTAAGCATGCATGTATGTATGTGTGTGTGTATTTTGTATATGTCCCTGCAACTGGTCACCCTCTGTGACCCTGCTTAACAAAAGTGATTATTGGAGAAACAATGAAGGTTTAAAATATATATATATATATATATATATATATATATATATATATATATATATATATATATGCTTTTTTTCCCATTGTGCATTTGGCTCACTACACTGAAGTGCAAAATGGAACTACAAAATGGCACTAGTTTACAACTTTCTGAACATTGCTAATTCTATGACAAATGCATATTGCATACCATGGGATCCATCTATGAATCCTGGCCTCAGATTTTTGAGTAGGAATTAGGTAAAGGTTTGGTGAATACAGTTTTTGTGGGGTGTGCCTACCAGTTTAAGAACTGGCTGGTGGCAGTACATTTTTCTACCCTCTAGAATATGTTGTGGACAGTTTTATGGTGAGAGTAGTCTAGCAGCTTAGGTAGCTTCAACAAGTTAAGGGTCTTTATTTATTTTATTGTGCATTATTGTGCATTGTTAATAAATATAAACATTTTAAAACACGTAACAAGGCACAGTGTAATACTCAAAGCCAGAGAGAATAAAAAAATTATCTTCTGAAAACATCATCTGATAAAAAGCCAGGATAATGTATGTAACATGAGTGAACAAACTCATTTTTCTGAGTAACAACTTCTAAGAAAAAATTAAATGTTTTTTCCCTCTCTCTCTTTTTTTTTTGTTATTGCATTGCCCTAATTATGAATGTGCATTTACTACAGCAGCTGTAATTATACACAATACTAATTCCCCATGACCATTTGTCTCTTTCAGTATTCAAATTAAATATAATCACTATACCATAAGAACACACAATAACAAAACTCAATTCATAGTTTATACGTCTGAAATTAAAAATGTTTTAAAATTATGGGTTATCCTATGCCAACAAATATGACCTTTAAAATTACTCAAGTATGTTTCTTTTTTTACATTCAAGAACAGTAAGATGACATACTACTCAGAAACTGATGTTTCATAGCAAAAAGATGGGTTTATCCATCAGGGATGAAAAAATAAAGGCTTGGCTACATCCTGCACTAATGTTGAAAGAGCCAAAGATTATAAACTTGGAAAGATTGCTTTCTTTTCAAAAATGACAACTACTTTAAATTTACATACTATATAAAACTATGTAGATCTGTTTCAGGAGCAATACTCAGGTTTGTTATCATAGCTGGAGATTTGGTTGATACGTAGAATTTAGTCGAATAAATTAAAATAGTTCCTCTATGATCCATTTGGACAAATCAGTTTATGAGGAAATGCTATTGTGGCATTCTTTATTGAAGTTAAACTAGAAGAGAGTTCAGCATGAAAGCACAGTCTTAAATTATTATGACAAATATTCTGATTAATAATTCATGGATATTTATAATTATCACTAAACAAAAAAATTAGAACTTGGAGCCATTATTTTGTATACAAATATATAGACACACTTCGAATTTATTTTTCTCTGAATGTCAGTTAACCAATACCAGTTTTCTGAAAATTCACTATTCTGAAACCTCACACTGCCGAACTGCAAAACACCGAAATAACAGCTAATTAAAACATACAAACACAGCAATACACATTCTCTAACACTTTTGCAGGGGGGCAAGCTATCCCCTGCATACCCCATAGCCCCTGCAAATTATATATACCAACTCTGAGATCGCACTGAAAAAAGGATAGATTTCCCGATCCTTACTACCGTGCAATCTCACAAAAACACTGTTCACTTATTTGTCCCGCACTACCAGCATTACATTGACTATTTTGCTAAAATGATCTTCAACATACTGAGCTTTTGGAATAGTGAATATTTGGAAAACTGGTGTTGGTTAACTGACATTCGGAGAAACATAAATTTGATAAAGAAAAGATATGGGTTTACTTTACAAGATCAGAATACCATTAGACTGATTTAGAAAACACAGAGATGAGAAAACAAAATGCTTGCAATCCTGACAAATGAAATCACTGACTGTCAAAATAATGAAATTCAAAAAGCCGATTCCAAAATACTGCCATAAACAACACAGACATGCGACCTTACCTCATCACCGGTGTAACCATACAATTCCCACAAAAGAAAATAGTGTAAGTCATAGTTTCAACTGTGAAAAACCCAAAGTAAAAAGTCTGACTTACCTCCAATTTAATTCAATTACAAAGGTAAGAAGTCATGCTATATAAACATTCCAATGTCAATTTAAAACTCTGTACTATGTACCTAACTCTCACCTTTACCCCGCCCAACAACCAATACCCTCGTACTGATAGAAAATTCCACTGAATATTCATGAAGGTGTCATTACCACACACATGAATATTCACTGGAGATTCCTCAATTCTATAATGACAATTATTTTATTTATTACTTTTATGTTTTTGCAGGCAGGGCTGAGGCCCCAAACCCTGTGCAAATTAAATATACCAACTCCAATATTGCGCTACAGTGTGGAAATGAGCAAATTTACTGCGCAGCTGGCAAATTCAGCATTTTCAATGTTCAGTCTTGTAACAGTCGGTACAGTGAAGTTTCAGTCATATGACACTTCGATATTATAGTCCTGATGTTTTAAAAGTCAGTCTACTGGCTTTTCAATCTTGTAAAGTAAATCCACACACACACACACACACACACACACACACACACACACACACACACACACACACACACACAAATAGATAGATAGATAGATAGATAGATAGATAGATAGATAGATAGATAGATACACAGATATATAGATAGATATATGTATGATCATAGGAGAATGCTAGGATGATGAGCCTAAAACATCTTTTTAAGCATAGCCACACTTCCCAGAAATATTAGAAAAGTATACGTCCCACAGGTTATGTGTGGGGGTATAAAACTTCAGTATAAATTGTTAAGCATTTACACATTTTCTCTCTCTAAAAGAAAAGGAAGTGTTGGACCAGGATAAATTTGCACTTTCCCGTGCACTGATCTAAATTTTTCTTGAACAACTGCAGGGAAGAACATTGCTTCACATGGATGAGAAGCCTTTTACAGGAAGTAGTAGCCTCCGAGACACATACTTGTCCCTGCAGCCTGTCTGATTTATGTGACAGGCTAGGTTTAGGTCCCTAGAGTGAAAGTTTCTGGTGCTATTTGTTTCTGAATGTGCAACAGGTCCATTAAGGTTGGATCAGAGGATGGTTTGTAAGCCAGATTTAGGTCACCTGTCAGCAGCCTGATGGACACCGAATATAAGGGCAACACTTTGATGTGGTTTGTATGGAACTTATTTTCTATACCATATAATTTTCTTGTGAAGAATCTCTGTGGTCACTCCACTTGTTGCATATGCCTAGTCAGGTACATGCTAAATGATGACGCTATGATTGGTCTTATAAGGGCAGACTATTTTATTTACTTATTGCTTTTGTTTAATAGGAAAGTCCAACTGATCACAAGAACCAGATTCAGAACTGGACTAAGGAGGAATGTTCCATTAAATAAAAATGTTGTGTTAAATATCAGATAATAGTTTTACAAAGAATAAAAAAAAAACTTAACGTCCATTACAGTCTAACAAATAGTATATTTACAGTAGTACAAATGTTGGTTTATGTATAAATAAACATACTAATCTAGGTCAGTAATGAGAAAGGAGTAATAAAAGATGAGAACATATTAGAGAACTAAGAAAATTTAGTAAGAGTTGGAGGAAGCAAGACATTTGAGGAAAGACTGAGATGAGTGAACTACAGAGTAGTTCAAGAGGACAGAACTTAAAGTCAAGTGCAGTTGCAAAGGCAAGTGTTGCATATGTAAGATTTTGTTGTTTAAATAGTTTTAGGGTAAAATGTTACTTGATGGCCAGAAGAGTTGCATTCCAGAGTTTAGATACATGACAAGAAAAGAGGGAGGTTCCTGCTATATTATTTCACTTGGTTATATTTAGTAAGAGTTTGTCATCTGAGTAAAGACATCTCAAAGGATTTGTATAGTTTTATAAGATTGTTTAGGGATGTGCAGTGTTTGGGATTATTTATGAGTTTATGTCTAAAAGGAAGTGGCAAGCTTGTTAAGAAGTGAGGCAGTTTGAGAAATTGTTTGAGAGTAGAATAGTGGTGGGCTCTGTGAGGGAGATTAGATGCAAATTTGCCACTTTATTGTAACATTGCTCTAATTTATTTTGCTGAGTTAATTCTAAGTCAATAAGAATGGTTACTGAGTATAGGACAGAAGGTAGTAAAAGGGATGTGGCAATAGGTTTTCTTGTATTTTCAGCAAACATGCAAACTCTGCACGGACAGCAAGTGCAATGGTCCAAAATGCAAAACCAGCAATTCCAAAACAAACAGACCTGAACAAAAGGAGAAGCAACAAGACTTTATTAAAAGTCAAATATACAGTGACAGACCAGTGTCGGTGCATTGACAAAGGCTTAGGGCCGAAACCGGTCTGTGGCTGTATATTTGACTTTTAATAAAGTCTTGTTCCTTCTCCTTTTGTGCTGGTCTGTTTTTCTTGTGTTTTCAGACGTAAATGCTTTGGATCCATAAAGGGAACCAAGTTTTTGATGTGTTTTCTTTGTGATGTGTTGTGAATGGTGGTCGAATTTAAGGTCCTTGTCTATATAGATGGCTAGTAATTTTGTTTGCTGAACCTGTCCAAGTTTGGCATTAGAGGAGGTAATGGAAAGAGTAGTAATATTATTATTATTGTTATTATTATCATTATTATTATTAATTGGATGATGTTTTGTGAGGCAAAGGATAAGATTAGACTTATTTTGGTTTAGGAATAACTAGGAGAAAGATAGGCAGGTTTCTATAGAAGTGAAAGAGTCCTGAGTTTGTCTTTGAGAGGAGACACGTTATTAGATGGGCAGTTGATTGTAGAATCTTGTTCAGAAATTTTGTTGGTAGCTATGGACATACAATGGAAGCCTGCAATTACTGTTTCTCCAGCTTACATAATCATGCAAGGTGCTTTGAAGGGATACTGGGATTGGCCTGAAACAATTAGGTGTAAAACATTCCTGCTCCACACAATTATACAAATGAGTTTCTAGTCTTTCTTGGTGATCCAGGATCCAACTGTTGAAACACGGAGATGACAGTAATGATGGGGCTCTCCGCATATGCATCCTTGTGATGCACCTGTGAACACTGCTTTTTGTCTGGGTGTAAATACATAGATGAGAAGTAAGGGATACTGGGATTGGCCTGAAACAATTAGGTGTAAAACATTCCTGCTCCACACAATTATACAAATGAGTTTCTGGTCTTTCTTGGTGATCCACCTTGCATGATTATGTAAGCTGGAGAAACAGTAATTGCAGGCTTCCATTGTATGTCCATAGCTACCAACAAAATTTCTGAACAAGATTCTACAATCAACTGCCCATCTAATAACTGTTCAAGTAAGAGTAATTACATGAATATTGTCACTGAAAACAGATGATGTATGGTAGATAGTCATGCATTCCTTTTGAAATACCTGTCAGCAGTTTTCTTTAGCTGATGTATCACACGTATCCTGCATGTGTTCTAGGGCTTTTTGGTATGGCACAGAGGTCACAGATTTCTAATGCTGGTTAGAGACTTTAAGAATAGCTGTATACACTGATGAATGCCTAGTTGACTTATTTTGAATTGCCTTGCCCTTATTGTTATTTTAGCCAGAGCTGTAACCAGGACAGGAAGAATAAGTCTTTTGTGCCAAGTACAAGCCATTGAGAGGTGCAATTAGCAGTTGTCAGTGGGACACAAATGCAGTCCTGGGAGTACAGGAATTCATTTAAGAAGCTGTGGGTGATACTGTGACATTTAAAATTAATGTATTTAGCATTTATGGCCCTCAACTTCAGACAATCTATTTTCCCCCTCTACTTTTGGTTAAAGGGAGTGACAGGCCACAGACTACTGAAGACGCCAGATTACTTACCTATGGCTCTGCTTTCAGCTTCAGGTGAGACAGCTACCTCTGAGACATAGATGAAACTACTGGTGCAGTGATTCCATAGGCATTAAATTACAGAAAATAAACATGTCCCTGTAACCATGGACAGAAATCAGGATGATTCTTTAACCAATCATATGAGACATGGCAGATACAGACACACAAGAGCAATACCAGGCAAGTGATCACAGGGATCATAAAATGCCTATAGCCGTGTATACCTGTAAGTAGACACACTTTAATGTACTTGCCACCCTATTCGACCACTTAATAGTCCTCACCTCTCATATTAAACAAGGCCATAAATAATAATCCAGTTGTAAATTTGTGTCTGTTATCAAGTAATTAATCTTAATCTTAAAAAGTTGCCAAAGTAGTATTTTTATCTAGGGTGGTAACTTATTCCATACAAAGAAAATACATTGACTTTTGAACCTATCCTTCTAGTAAGTCTTCTTTAGCTGTTGGTGTAAATTTTGGTTCATAGTATGGCCGTTTTTAGAGCCAATGGTTTTGTGAAAAATAGGTCAAATAGGACTGACTTTAATGGCTGAAATAGTGAGACACAGGTCACCTAAGAGCAGCAAGTGGGTTAGTGAGCATAAAGAGTCTTGCTAAACTATTGGCAAGATTAATTGTTTAAGGGCTTTAATTTTCATGGTTAGAATTTGCTGGGGTCATTCCAAATGAATGGCATGTTTGGAATTTTACACACTAAAGGAGGCATTGCATTCAGTGCCTGATCTGAGAAGGGAAGAATACAGTAGGAGAATAAATTCTTTGCATCTTGAAAACATCCCTTTGAAAGTCAGGTGAACCAAATCAAAACAATTCCTGACTATTGTGGAAACATGATAATCAAATGAAAGAGAGTTGTCCAAATAAGTACCCAGGTGATTGTATTTGTCTGAAGAGGAGTACAACTTATAAGCTATGAGGATGGAGCAGTTTTTTTTTTTTTTTTTTGCTGAAGACTACTATGCTGCATTTCTTTTGCATGTAGCTTCAGAAGATTTTTGGTATAGCAGATATGTGCATGTCCCAGCCCTTGCTGGGGATGTTTAACACCACTGGATGGGTGAATTTCAGTGCCCAGCTTATAGTCATTAGTAAACCTAATGAGCATACTTCTTTTTTTCTCTCAATTGTTTTTATTAAAAATTGTAACAACAAAACATTAATATATGATAATACAAATATAATAAAAGAAATACACATATCTGAAAGAATAATAATAAACAAAAACTAAAATAACTATTTACAATGGTGTCTACTATGAAACAAAGCTTTTTAAACAGAAAAAGAAATGTGATAAGAATAGCGGTATTTAATTATTAAAGTCTGTTTATCCAGCATGTCTTTGAATTTCAACCATATATTATATGAAGAGATTATTCTAGATGTTCTTGTTTTGATTGTGATAAGTTCAACATCACAAACTTCAGTTGCCAAGTGTACAAATTCCTTCATAGTAGGAGAAGTCTGATTCTTCCATTTCTTGGTGATGAATTTTCTTGCTAATGTTAAGATACTCCTTAAAAGAGGGTATTTTATTTTCATGACACAAGTGGGAACAGAAGTATTAAATAAAATAAGAGATTTGGCGAGCATAAATGTATCATTAAAAACAGACTGTAAGAAAGAATTCATAATATCCCATTATGTTTTAAGTTTTATATAATCATAAAATGCTGCCAGTCAACGTTAACATTTAGTCTACATCTCCAGCATCCTATGTCTTTATTCCATATCAATTCAACTTTATGTGGTGTGATAAAGGTTCTATATAAGAACTTCCAAGAGAATATGTTCCACTTTAGTGATGAAGTAGCTTGATTTGAAAATTTGATTATTAGTTTTTTTTATCATCTTCACCTGTGGAGTTATTATTAACAAGTCTAAAATAATCCAAATAGCTTTCTCTGTGACATGCTGTTGATTTCTTAAGTACCTTATATATTTTAGATAGAAGTCCCTTTCCAATTGTGTTCTGGTGCATTAGAATAATGAGTAAAGCAATGAATGTGAGGAAAGAATTTCTAACTATTAGTTGCATTAGATTAATCTTATGTTCAACTAATTATCTACAGTTTCAAGCCACATATCTTTGCTGAACTCTAACTAATTAAAGATGCGGTCAACATTTTGTAACATCCCATTGTCTAGCAATTGATACCCGCATATAATAGGTTTTGATCTTTAAATGTATATTTTTGTTAAGTTAAATGTATTACTATTATTTTGAGTATAGGCAATCGGAAATCCAAAGAAAATCCATGCTTTATATTCAGAGTCCCTGAAAATGAAAGTTTTAATGGAGGTTATTATTGTATTAATATAATAAGAGTTAACTGGTTTGTTTTTTGTTTTCTATAAAATAAGTTTTTTACTAACCAATGAAATATATTAGTTGCTATTTTAGTATGAAATGATTTTGTTAAATTATTGGATTTATACCAAATACATTTAAGAATATCTTTCCATTTGGAATTATAAATGTTATTTAACCAAGAAGTCATTGTCTTAAGAATTAAGGATAAGGAATATAATTCTAAATCTGTATGACCAATACCACATGATATCTACTCTCCAATTTGATTGTTTAAAGCCAATTTAAGCTTATTAGGAAACCATAAAAATCTCAGAAACAAAGAATTATACTCTTTTATATTTTTGGGGGGAATGAGAGGGATAAAGATTCTATTATATATAGAATTTTAGGAAGGATAATCATTTTAATTAAGGAGAGTCTCTCTTCCATAGTGAAAATAATATTACATTTATTAAGAGTTTGTTTTATGGAATTTAAGTTATTATTACAATTATATATTTAATATTATCAGACAAGATTATCCCTAAGTAAGTGATTTTACCATCTTTCACAATGTATTTATGTAATTTCTTATATATCTTAATATTATAATTAACATGTAGTATTTTAGTCTTATTCTCATTAAAACAGAGGCCCAATTTCTTCTGGAATATTTCTATTGCTTGGAATACTGCAATAAGTTAAGAGGAAGTCATCTGCAGATAATTGTATTTTGTGGATTAAATCATTATTTATTAGTATGCCTTTGATGTTATTTGATCTTATATAATTTGCAAAAGGTTCAATAACTAGAGCAAAAAGCAGTGGGGACAAGGGACAACCCTGTTTAGTACCTTCAGTAATCATGATTGATTGGGAAGTATATGACCCTATCTTAATGTATACAAAAGAGTTTTTATAGAGAAGTTTGATTAAGTGCAAGAAATTGTTTGAAAAATTACATTCCTGCAGTGCTAATAGTAAGTACTCTCAACTAACTGAATCAAATGCACCACTGACATCCAGAATAAACAAAGTTAGTTCTTTTTTTTTTGAATTATTAATATAATCAATTATTGAAAGTATTCTTATGATATTATCATAGGTGTTCCTGTTCATTATAAACCCATTCTGATCACTGTATATCAACACTGGAAGAAACTGTTCTATTCTAGAGGCAGAGTGCCATGAATAGTTTATAATCTACATTTAACAATGAAATTGCTCTATATGAAGAACATTGTGTTGAAGCATTGTAAGGTTTTAAAACTGGGGATATTAGGGTATATTTCCATGATGGTGGTACCGTCATAAGTCATTTAACTATTGAAAATACCTCTAGTAATATGCTTAAAGCATCCTTAGTCATCATTTTGTATAGCTCAGATATTATACCATCGTTTCCAGGATCCTTATTGGGTTTTAATTTATTAATTTGAATTTTGAGACCACACGTTGATATAGGCTTATCAGTTTATTTTTATTTGATCCTCTGACAGCCTATTTTCAGTATATATATTATATATATATATTTGTATAAATTATTTAATTAGATCTTGTGTATACATTGTTTGTGTTGATTAATGTTATTAAAATGAGACCTGAAAACATCCAGAATATCTTCTTTTTCTGTAAACTTTTTATTACTAGAGGAGTATAATTCTTTGATTTGGTTAGATTTAACAATCATTTATGTTCTAGTAGCCAATGTATATGTGGATTTAGGATTTATGGAATAATTAGCTATTTTGACTTTTCTAAATTTATCATAGTTTTATGTTGCAAAATTTCTAAATATTTACTGTTTAAGCGTTTATTTATTCTATTATGTTATTTCCATTTTGAATGTCTAATTTTAACTTATCAATTTTCTTCTGCAAATATATCTATTCTTTGACCCATTGTTTCTTTTTTGTGCATACCAACTTGTAAGTTTGCCAAAAATGTATATTTGTAAAGAGTCCCATACAAAAATCTCTGAGGTGATACCTGTATGATTAATTTCAATAAACGTTTGAATTTCTTTATTAAATAACTCTTAAATTATTTCATATTGGTTATATATGTAGGAATCCTTTTAACTGGAATGTTATTACTGGAATTCAATATAACTTCAAATGTCAAGAGACTACTTTAATGTCATCTATTCTACCAGTGATCTCATTTAAAATATATACTCTATCTATCTGTAATTGTGTCCCATGCCTGTGTGAGAAATGTGTAAAGAAGAGTGAGGCTGATACTGAAAACTCATTTACATCTCTGATATTATATAAGTCAGTGAACTCCATCAAAGCCTTGACTGAGCAAGGCTTCTTCCTTTTACAGGTAGTGTTGGTATCCTTGTCAGATAAATTGCAATTAAAGTCATCTGCAAAAATAATGTTTTCCTTTGATATTTGCATTATTTTTCCCAATTGTTGTTTAACTGTTTGTATTCCCAATCCAGGTATCCAATATACCTTAATATAATTATATAGTTTCCTTTGAATTTCTAAAGTCATCACTAAATGTATTCAGGATTTTAGGTAGAGGCAAAGGATTTTTAGCCACCCCTCTCCTCTTTTGTTTATAATGAGAACTAGTCAATACAGAATAGTATTTAGTATTGAATATGTCCAAATGTTCTTTTATTAAATGTGTTTTATGTAAAAAGGATAACATGGGAATGAAACATTTTTAAACATTTGTATAAACCACCTCTTTCACAACCATTATTTTTTTTATATATTAATTGATATGCATTTCAAGTTGGCCATACTACTAAAATAGGAAAATAAATAAATATTACATATAATACCCACATGCATTTGTAAATAATACAGTACTGAAAAACTATTATTATATCTAGTGAACTGCTTACTTATAGATATAAGTATAAGATAATTGAAATTGTTGCCTGTAAACATTCTATCAAGAAAAGTAGACACCAAAAAATTGATTTGTAAACTACTATACCTGCACTGTTTTCTCCTGTCTCCCCCCAATTGAGTTTAAAACTCCTGGTTTGAATGGCAATCCTATTCAAACACTACCACTTACCCAGAAATAAGTATCTAGTGTCACTCTAATAATTCTAAAGTTATGATAGTATTTAGATTATAAACACTCATTTGCTTGCTATAAAACTTATAAAGTATATAGTATAGCAGATCTAGTTGTCATTTGGTTCTATTCTATTTATAAGAGACTATATAGTATTATAATAAATCCAATAATTTCTTTCACTTCTGAGAAAAAAGAGATTAACACAGATAAAAGGCAAAGGCAATACATATAACATTGTTTATAGCAATCATGTTATATTACTAATATGCTATTATATATTATTGCTAATGTGACTCACTAGTTAACTATTTAAACTAAATTCTGACTACAAGACTGTACATACTTGGATATTATGGCAGACACATATGATATTTCAAAGAAGAAATAAACGTATCTAAAAACTATTTGTTTGTAAGGACTTGCATATGCAATTATCTTTCAAAATGTGTCTTTTCTATAAATAGGGTATCATATTCACTAGAACATACAATAAGATATAAAATAGAAAAACAGTAACTAAAAAGTAACTGTGATGTCTAAAATGACAAATAATACGTTCCCAGAATTATATTTGTACTAAAAGATAACATATGGTTGGCAACATAACCACTACAGTCTTTTTAAGAGGCGCATAAGTTTCCAGCTTATCAAACTGACTGTGTAATTTTGTCTGACTTTGTGGAAAATGTGCTATTACTTTCATATTAGTCCCTCCTTTACTATGCATCAGACTTTCAATTAACTTTCAGAGCATGAGCTTCTAATATTGCCATGTATTTCAGCTCCTCACTTCCTGCTCACAAAGCTCATCCACACAGAAACCAACACAGATTATTACCACAACCATTGAAATAAACATATACATATCAATTGCCCACATATGCAGAACAAGTCAAACAAGGCAGGTGCTAGCATCAACAGACATAAACAAGATCAACCTCCCTTCTTTAAATTAATAGAATGGAATATAATTTGAATAATATAAAATCTTAGGATAAAAGTTGAATTGAAGAAATTAATTATATATTGTGTATGGTACCACAGTATTGTAAAATGTATTATAAAACGTAAAGAGAGAAATACAGGTTTTACAAGTGTTAAAATAGTAATTTTGATGTAACTGTAACAGAGAGGGCAAGCTAATTAATACATTCTTACTATTTTCCACTGAATTTGTGTGTTAAAATTCAAGCATAAAACATTTTATGCAGTATTTCTTACATACACACACACACACACACACACACACACACACACACACACACACACACACACACACACACACACACACACACGCTGTATAGATTGTCTCCTGAGAGAAAAGAGCAGGAAAGAAACATTCTATTAGAACCTGCTCTGTGAGAGAGAAATACCACTGTCAGTAAACAACATTCATTCATGTTACACTGAGAAAGAAGGCTGTTTAAGTGGTAAAAAACAACCTGCTCCCTGCTATTTAAGAACCTATGCTGTAACACTTCTTGTTATCATTTTAATTTTTGTTATAACTATTTGGTACACATTCTCTCTCTCTCTCTCTTTCTCCTTTCTCTCTCTTTCTTTTTTCTTATATCTATCCTAGACGAGAATGAGAGAACAATATAATAACTGACAGGTTTCAAAGTGAAACACCAGTGATAAAACACATAAATTGTCTTCATTACTGTATTTCTCCTCTCCTAATCCCTGCCCAATGAATAAATCAGCACCAGACATCACAGATGGCATTATATAAGAAAAAAGAAATAAAAAAGAAAGATAAAAAAGGAAAAAAGAAAACAGCTTCATGCAACATTCATACACCCATCGTTTTATCATTATATTAGTAAAGAAGCACTAATAAACAGCATAGCAGTCTGATATATCTCAGAGAATGCAAATCCAAATCTCATATATACAGCACCTCACATATTCAAGTCAACCATGACATGTGAATTAAGAGTTAAAAGTTAAAAACACCATAAACAATCAGTCCACTCACAACACACTTATTTAATGCAACTTGCTATTATGTTATGTTATCATGAGCTATTACTTTAGGATTTATGTGGCACATATATGAAGAAAGGAAACCAGGATATATATGTAAAGAAAGCTTATTATCAGTTAAAGAGTTAATTTCTTAGCTTAGCAATACATATAGGAAAAGAAAAGGTGATGTTTATTTACCTTATAGAGAAGTGAATCCTTGTTTCCTTCATTTCACCTATGTCTCCAGTAACTGAATCAGTAAACTTTGTCATGGGAAAAGAGTTTTGTTATTAAATCAGTTAGCATCAATGTTATACTAAAGCTACAAGTCATTTATCCTTTAGTTATTTTTTCTTCTCATTGGATTTCCCAGTATTTACTTCTGCTTTTCTCTTCCAAGTACTATTGTTCCAGTCCATGTCATTGGTTTGGTCTAGAACTGTTTTTGTTTTTAAAAATGACAGTGCAGAGTCTAGTCCTTCAAAGTGTTTAATTTCATCTGGAAGAAATATTTTGAGCCTGGCAGAAAAGAGCATATGCACCTTAAACTGTCTTTTCTTAAGTTTTTTTATAAGACACAAAAAAAAAAAAAAAACTTTTCCTTTTGGTCATCATAGCATTGGAATAGTCATTATCAAATCGTATTAGTTTATCATCCAGTTTAATAGGAGATTTGGACCAGGCTGTTTTAAGTATTAGCTCCTTGTCTTGAGATGAGAAGAACTTAACAATAACTGATCTCAGTAAAGAGTTAGTTTTTGATGAAGTAGAAACTAGAGACCTGTGCACTCTTTCTATACCACACAACATAGCTTCAGATAAATTCAAAGTCTTAGGAGGCCAGACAGTAAGAAAGTTAACCATATTTTCTCATATTTTTCAGACAGTCCAAAAATACAAATGTTATTTTTTCTGGATCTGTTACATATATACATACATACAAATATTTCAAGCATGGGCCTTAATGCCCTTTTAGATTGCCAATATACCAACACACTTGTTTCCATAATAAGATTCCAGGCTGTTCTTAATAATATCTAAACTAGTATTTGCTTTAATATAATTTAGTAGTCTGTTCCATGCATCAGCTAATCTGTCAAAGAATTAATGAGTACACTTCTCATTCCTATAGAATCTCCTACATAGGTTGTCTAACGATTCTCTAGTACTTTTTGTTAAACCCCAAACATTCCCAGAGGTAGTTGTCACTAAATGCCCTATATACCTGAATAAGATCTTCTCTTAGATATCTGTAAGAGACAATGTACAAGTTCAGATATTTTAGTCTTTCATAATAACTTAAATTTTCACATCCATGGATACCTTTGGTATATTTCCATTGTACGCTTTCCAGTTTACTCATGCTTGTTTTCTTATAGGGTTTCCATATTGTTATTCCATACTCAAATTTGGGTCTAATGTAACTAACAATGAGTTCATTATTTTTGATTTCCTAGACTTTATAAATATTTTTATACAACCTATAGTTCTATAACTATAATTATACAATGATTGGCTGGTAACATTGTAAAATGAGCACGCTGATTGGCCAGCCCAACCAGCGTGCCCGCTGCAAATATACAATGGAAAAAAAGTCCAATCGCCCGGACTTTTTTCCGTTGATATATTCCTTAATTTTAAGTGTTTAAAAAAACAAAACAAAAAAAAGCATAGCAACAGAGATCTTCTTTTTTCCGTTGCTTATTTTCCCGAGCACTGATGTACTGGGTATGCATGGGAACGCAAGTTCCAAACGCATGTGCTGTACATCAGCAATGGCAAAGCGGAGCTGTCCAGCAGTGGAAGGACAGCACGGCGCCATTATACAAGGACATTATTTAAGAAAAGTATGTTTCTTTTTCTTAAATAATGTCATTGTATAATAGCAATAATCCACTTCTGGGTGTGGTTAATGCTGGATTTACCCACGGTTGTCTTTGGTGATAAGGGCTTCATCCTCGTGACCAAACCACACCAACAGTGGGTAAAGCCAGCATTACCCACACCCAGGCATGGGTTATTGCTTAATTAACCAATTGGATGATATGATTAGAAAAACACACAGCTGAATCTATCCATATACCCAGGTCCTTTAATGAGTCTACAGTTTCAATCACTGTGTGCTGTATTAAATATTCACCTTTCAGTTTATGACTACCAAATCTCATATATTTAGTTTTTGATGTATTTATCACTGTATTATTCTCCTGTGCCCAAATGGTCAATTTAGTCAAGTTATTTTGCAGACATGCCTTATCTGTAACACATGAAATCAGTTTACCCAATTTCAGGTCATCTGCATATAGACTGTAGAATACCTCAAATGAAAAAGTTAGGTCTGAAAGATACAATCTAAACAAGTAAGGGACTAGGACAGAGCCCTGTGGGACACCCTGACTGTAACCAAAGATTGTGCCTATCTAGTTGCTGTATACTTGCCATGTCCTATTTGTAAGCCATGCAGCTATCCATCTTATCAAGAGTACATCAATACCTAGTTGTACTAATTTAATGATCAGTGTTAAGTGTATGACCCTGTCAAATGCTGACGATAAATCTATATAAATTACATCACAGAACAATTTTTTCATTAATAGCTGTTATTATATTGTTACAGAACATCATGTTACAGGTTGTAATAGATCTGTTTTCAACATATGCATGTTCTCCAAGTCATCAGTCTTGTTTAATAATAAGATATTCTGTTGTTGTACAAATTCAATGTTGTTTTCATCTTCGGATACTATGCTTTCTATGTCATTAAGGGCATCTTCCATTCCAGATATCTGAGTTTTCTGTTGTTTTAAAATCTCATGTATCTGTTCCATCTGTTTGGTACATTTTTCTTTAAAGCTACCAAGTTTGTTATCCATTCTATCCATTTTTAAAGAAAATGATTGTATGTTAGAAAGAACAAATTAGAGTTATTTCTTTAAAGGCAAGTTCTAAGAGATTGTCTTTGAATGACTCATTTCACAGCTCCTGGTGCAGACTTTTCAAATGAATAATTTGAAATTTATTAGATAATATTCTTCTATGTAGTATTGAGTAACTTATTTTGTTCAAAAAATTGATTTAGGTTATTATAAAAATAAAATTACCTGTCAGAAATAGAAATAGAGTAGCAGAGCAAGAAACTATTCTGCTAGCCTGTCAGCATCCAGGCCATGCCTCTCAGTGAACACACTTCTGAAATATTGGGGTTGGATGTCTACAAAATAAATGCCAAAAAGGAGGTGACCCAGCACTGACCCCTGTGGTACCCCACTACCTACAATTTTACATTCAGGGAGGTTACAAGCAACTTTTACAACATGGAATCTGCAGAATGTTTGCAATTCAGTACAAAACATAGGTGATTACTTTAAGTTTTTCTATTTTTTCAATAATACCAGTATGGGTGATTGTGTCAAAAGTCTTGGTTAGGTCAAAATAAGTAGTGTGCATGGAGTGACTGCTGTGCAAAGCCTCTATACTCTTTTCAAAGATGCTTCTTAGTTTGAGGAGACAGTAACGTCCATTCACAAAATCAAATTGATTGGGGCCTAGATAAGTTAAGCTGCCTATGTCTTCATAAATGAGTTCTGCTATGATACATTCCATAACCTTATATACTGTATAAGGCTAGTGAGGCTGATGGACCTATAATTACCTGGGTCTGTAGAGGGTTCATGCTTCTGTAAGAGAGTCATGATGGATCTACTTCAGGCATTGGGTATAAACCCTGTAGTTAAGCCAAGGGTGAACAGTTTATGTAAAGTCCTGGATAGTGCTTACGTGACACTGATGAGATAAATGGAAGTGTTATTTTTAGCCTTTGACAGGGATTCTAATACTTTCCTCAAGGTAATGTCAGTACAAACTAAATTTTTGTAGATAGTGGGGGTAGCAATGTGTGTGGGTGAATGGAGTAACGGTAACAGTAAATTTGTCATACATTGGCTATATCATTGGAATCATAACTTGTGATATTATTATGAAGCAGTTCAGCACATTGTTGGACAGTATTCATTAATTTCATGACATAACTGAAGAAAAGATTGTAGTTTCCATTAGTATCTGTAGTGTCCCACAGTCCATACACTACATTACATTCCTTAATAGTGCTCTTACTTTCCTTGCTGGCATATTCCATTGTGATCTTGAGGTGGGGGTTGTTTTACAACTTTTCAATATTTTCATTCTTTCTTTCTTTTGTTATACATTTCATTACTATGGGAGGTTGATCAGAGAGGCTTACCCATGAATTTGCAATTATATTTAGGTCAGACAGATACAGACTTTCTTCATACAGCTGTTTATGTGCAGGTAAATGTCAGAGATGAATGAGGTCCATTTGTGGGTGATGTTGGGAATTTTTCATAGGTCTTCTAAGAGCTGAAGAAGGTTGGCCTTAGAAAAGTAATTAAAGATGGCCTCATTTGGTGCTGAGATGGTCCTCCTTGGCCTATCATTGAAGATGCCTGATTTGTGGTTCAGTTTAACCAGGGATAAGGAGATTCAGCATTGGGTACAGGTGGATGCGAGGTAGTTTTACAATTTGCTCTAATGCATTCGTATTAACAAAGTCTGTGAAATGCTGACCTTATCCATTTTTGAGATGTAACTATGTTTGGGTAACTGAATTTATTTATTATATATTTGACATTTGTTAACCAGGTTAGTCAGATTGGGGCTGTAGCCCCTTTTCAGCAGAGACCCAAGGAGAAAAGCTCCTTAACAGTAATAGTAATTAAAAATTGTATGTAGGATTATACATAGGCTAAGATACATGCATATTGGAAATATACAATCAGAAAATAGAAACAAATAGTCACTGTACAGAAGTTTGCACATAGCAATATAGTTTAAGAAAAAATAAAATTTACAATGTGTATAATAGAGAGTAGAGCCAACATGATAGTAGAACTGGAATATACATAATTAGGAAAAATACCATTAGTGATATGTGTAGGTGTAAGATGTGCTGCAGATGAGAAACAAGTTTGTAAGTAGAGTATCATAGGAGTCAGAGTTGCATACAGTGAGACTGGAAGAAATATACAATATGTTAGTACCATAATATTGGCAGATTAGGGGTAGATACAATGTAGGATCATTATAAGAGTAAGTCCAAGTTGAACGGATGGTATCTTTAAGTATAGTTTTGAAGGAGATTTGGTTAGAGATTTGTCTAATACTGAGAGGAAGCTTATTCCAAGTGCTGGCCACAGAGTAGCTGTAGAGGAGTTTACCAATGTTTTATGGGGTTTATACACTTGTAGAAGGTGTTTTGGTAACTGTGGAGAATGCAGTTGGGAATGTAAGGCTGGATAAGGTTGGATAGAAAAGGGCAGGTGGTGGGATCATGAATTATGGAATGGGCCATGAGAAGTTGGGGCAATAGGATTTGATGATGGAGTTCCGGCATTTGCAGACTTTTCAAGGCGCGGTAGTGGTGACAGTGGAAGGATTGGTTTGTGGAGAATCTTGCAATTTTGTTATAGGTAATTTTCAGTTTAGATAGAAGATTACCTTGGATGCAGGTGAGGATGGGGACAGCATAGAGTAGGGTTGGGAGTAGAAAAGCCTGTGCAAGAGATAATCTAGAAGCATTGGTATGGAATTTATTATGCCTGTATAACATGTCTAGTTTTTGATGTGTTTTTTAACACATTGCTGTATATGGAAGTCGAATTTTAGCTGGTCATCGACAATAATGAAACCTCCTAGAAAAAAGTATTTTCTTTGATGTTTATTCTCTGCTTGGTATTAAGGTAATTTTCACAGTCTTTGGGAGTCATGGATGTATATCTGTAACAAAAGCTGGATTTACTAAGGGTGATTTGGATCTGCAATAGCTCCAAGCTAGGGTCATTGTTAATTCCATGTCAGGTGATAGTATTTCTGACAAATGCAGGCTCTCCCCCACAGTTACCAAGAACCTGAAGGTATTATAGATGCTAAATTCTGCTATAAAGGTAGTGTTGCCATTGCATTAATACTATGTCTCAATAACTACTCAAATATAAATGTGCTGAAGTTACAGAAGGCTCTAAAGTTCTATCATCTTTCTATTTAGACTCCTAGTATTGAGTAAACCACCATGACCTTATCCAAATTTGAGTTTGACTTTGAGTTTGCTGGGTAAGAATATCCTGTAAGGGGGGTCACTGAGAAAAAAGGCATTACAGGGCAGCAATGGATTTAGCTACTTTGTGGAATACTTGGTATAAGAGGAGAAAACCATTCCAAGTGAAACAGGATGTCTTATTTGCTACTTCATCCAAGGCCAACACATACTGGATTGCCTTACAATGAAAAAAAATGTTTTTAGCCAATTGTAAAAGTCGATTATCTTGTCTTGAAATCTGGACATCATTCTTGGTAAAGGCAAGATTTTACTCAAGAGTACTGTCTTTTCTGCCTCTAATGCATGCACAGTAAGTTCCATCATGCCTTCTTGCATAGCTGTCTGGGTGGATCACCTCAGTTACTTCACCTCCAGTATTTCATAGTCACTTTGATCTGAGTTAAAGGACCTTAGAGTCTTTGTATCATTCTGGATCCTGACACTGCAGAACCGGCTTACAGTCACCCTGACCTCATCCAACCTCAATGGCACGGAGTCCATGCCTAACTATAGTCACCTGTGACTAAAACATTCTCCTTTCTCAAATCGGACTTAGTGGACATTAAGGGTTTTTATTAGCATCTCGAACGCTGACAATATCGAATACGATATTGTCGCCACGAAAATGCTGAAAGTGCAGAACATCGAATGGGTAAACGGAAATCTCTGTAAGGGGAGATTTCCATTTACTTCAATATAGTGCGGTCTTGGAGTTGGTATATTTAAGTAGTGGGGGGTGGGGGGTGCAGGGGGACTTGCCCCCCTGCCTACACCCTTTAGTTTTTTTTTTTTTTGGTGTTATTTTTTATTGGCATTCAAAAATTTAATAATTCGATCATTTCAGCTCTATATTTATTGATTCAAGCTATTACATTTTCAAAATGCTGATATAGACCCGACATTAATGCCTTAGGCCTGCTCTCATGGTGATTCTTGTGTGCTGAAGGCTATGATAATTTACAATGTGTTCTAGGAAGCCATGGCAAATTTCCCTTTGTATCCACAGCATACATTATGGGTTTAGTGGTGTGTTGTGACTGATGCAGTACTATGATGCTTACTAATAGTGGACTGATGCTAGAGTTTGCCTTTTCTTAATGCTTCTTAAATATTTACCTCTCTCTCTCAAGTTGCATTATCAAGTGATAGAAACAGTGAACACTCTGTAAGCATAAGGCAGTAGAACTCCTATTGATCAAACTGTCCATAGATGGGATGATACCCCACTGCTGTGCCATGTTCTAAGTACTGCATTAACACAGACTCACCGTATAGCTATATACAATACAAATATCAAAATGCATCAATAGCCATGGACATTTACAGATGCAAAACAAGCACAGATATAGGACTCTTGCTATGATACTCATGTAGAAAGTACTCCTTGGACGTTCTCCTTTGAGATACAGCTGACATATTTATCCCACAGAGGAGGTGATCTGTTAATAGGAGCTAAACAAATCTAATAAGCACACAAGTATAACTGATTCTCCACATTCATATATACAGTAGCATTATAATGGTGTATAGACAGGAGTACACCAGTAGACAGTTGTAGACTCAAGCAAAACATAGTCTTCTAAAACAGGGAAAACCAAATTTATACTGTAGCAATATTATTCAGATTTAAATGAGCAATATACTGTACTTATACTAATTTGCATATGACATTGTGCAACACTATAAATTTACTAATGACAGCAATGTCCATCTTCTTCTTCTTCTTGATCAAACAAAATACAGTGTATTGCTCTGTTTACCTACAAGCAAAATAGCTATAAAAAGTTGTAAAAGTATTAATTTATGTGTAAAGTAATGTCTGAATTATGCCTTACCTTGTTATTATGTTAAAAATCATACCACATCACTGTTTTGCTCCTTCCCTAACATCTTAGTGAACTATTCCTATTATCATATTAGAAAGTGTTAGCAGCTCCCTAGTATATAAGCTACAGCCAGTGTCATTAATGAATATTATACAATGACTGGCCATTAACATTCTAAAATGAGCACGCTGATTGGCCAGCCCAATCAGCATGCCCATTGTATATACCAACGGAAAAAGGTCCGGTCATCCAGACTTTTTACCATCGGTATATTCTTTAATTTTAACTTTTTTCAACAAAAATAAAAACAAAATTTGTAGTCTGGACTCCAGACATATGAGAGAGACACCATGCAGAAAATACAAGGGAAATCAGGTACATTGTTTAAAACTAAAGACACGTACCTGATTTCCCTTGTAATTCCTCCATTCTGTCTCTCTCCTACCTTAAACTTCCCAAACCTTTTTATTTTAATTAAAAAAAGAAAAACAAAAGGAAAAGTGGAGCAATGGAGATCTTCTTTTCTCCGTTGCTAACTTTCCTGAGCACTGATGTATTGGGTATGCATGGGAACGCAAGTCCCATATGCATGTGCAGTACATTAACACAAGGAAGCAGTATACCATCAGCCGTGGAAGAACAGTAATGCACTGTTATACAAAGACATTATTTAAGAAAAGTAAGTATTTTGTTTTAAATAATGTCATTGTATAATATCAATAACTGACTCCGTGGTTGTGGTATATTGAAATTTACCCACAGTTGGCTTTATTTAATCACTCAGGCTTCACCCTCATGATTAAACCATGCCAACCATGGGTAAATTTCAATATATCACACCGACATCATCAGTTATTGCTATAATATCTGCATGGAATATTGTGGAGTCCTATTATAACTGCATTGCATAATTTGTTAATGAGCAGTAGAGTACAACTCCAAAGCATTCTCCAGTTCAATCCTCAGTTGGGGTGCCTTCTGTGTGGAGTCTGCATGTCCTCCCTGTGGTCGCGTGGGTTTCCTCTGGGTGCCCCGGTTTCCTCCCACATCCCAAAGGCATACTGTAGGTGGATTGGAGACTCTAAATTGGCCCTAAGCGTGAGTGCATGTGTGTGTGTGTGTGCCTTCTGTGGAAGGTTGGGCTGGCAACTCGACACCATAAAACTCTACTGCCAATCATGAGTGGACAGGTGGTCTGCTGTGGTGACCCCTAACTGGGAAAAGCCAAAAGAAGAAGAAGAAGAAGAAGAAGAAGAGTACAACTCCAAAGCTCACTCTGGCCATGGTAATGCAAAGAATGTGAACTATAGCTGTTAAGAAATCAGTCAAGTACTGTTAACTTCCGAATCCATAAATCCAAGAGGGAATATTGCCGATAGTGAAAGTGCATACTTGATAGTATGTTATCTTCCCAAGAATGCTGGTTTAGGGAACATGCAAAGTTCATATTTGAGTTCTGATGTAACATGATGTTTGCCTGCTCTGTACTGTACTTCTGAAACAGCTGAAGTGAGAGATTGTATAGAGATGGCTGCTCATAGATGACTTGCTGAGGTGAGATTACCTAACTGGTCAGAGAAGGAGACATTTATGATGCTCCCTATGTATACTGTACTTGAGGATTAGATGACAAACCTGCAACATGCCTTGTACCTGATTGAAGTTCAGGAAGAAATCAAGGCCCAGCTGTGAAAAAGAATGCGTACTTATGGAATAGCCATGCAAATGAAACAATTGTATGATGACTTGCATCAATAAAGGTGAGAGCAGAGTGTGTAAAAACCCACCAGATGACTAGAATTAATTGAAATCTTTCCACCTTAACATATCAATGGTTACTACACTATAACTGTTTTTAAAGTATGATCTTTCAAGCAGTCCAGAATGCAGACTGCTCACATTCCATGCATTACTCCTGTGCTATGCCTATCTACCTTTCAACTGTTAAAAAATGCTAGAAGTGGGGGGATGGCCATAATGAGCTCTGGTTAACAACAGTTTTCTTTAGCTCTGACACTTTAAAGATGTCTGTCTGGAATTTCTATTTTTAAACAATCTTAACTGGGTTATCTGTAGAGAATCTAATACTTCTAAGTGCCACTTAAAACTGCATCAGAAGATTTTACACATTTACTGGAATTTTCCTGTCAAATAGTTACTTGATAAATTCTACTCATTATCCTGATCAAAAGATGCATTTCTCTAAGGCTAATTCTCAGGATTCCTTATTCAGAAAAGAGTTTGAGTCTCTCCTAGCAAATATCATAGGATCATAGGAAGTTACTAGGCTACTGACCCTGAGGCCCTTACAGACCTAGCCAAGAATTTAGCCCATGTTTAGACAAGTCAGCACCTGATGCCCCTGTCCAGCAGGGACACAGGTGGAATCCCAGGGGTGTATTTTCTGCTCCCCATCCAGTTATCCAGGTTTCTCTTAAAAAGGGATAATTAGATACTCTGCTTTACATGGAGAGTGAGTCTATTCAACAGACTGCGGAGTCTCTAGGACACAAAGCTGTCCTGCCAATAAGTCCTACTGATGTCACAGACCAGGTTGAGGTCACGCGAGTGGGTTACTTGAGTGGAGCTTGACTTGCAGATATGTAGCAGTCCTATCAAGGCAGGGTCTGAGATTGCTTTGCATGCCAGACAGAGGTCACCTCTGAGGAGTCTGTAAGAGACTGAGTAGAGAGACATGTCTTTTAGCCTATCTGTGTATGGTAAATGTCTGAGGTCCTGGATTCTCCTGATAACGAACCTCTGTAGTGTCTCCAGCTGCTGCATGTGCTTTGTGAGGTACATGCCAAAAGGGGCATTGTACTCAATAATGGATCTTATAAGGGAAGAATTCAGAGATGTTATGACCTCCTTGTCACTGAAATTAGACAGAATAGACACTAAACTGGATAATTTAAGGAGAAGTGTTCAAAATAGATGGAACAGATTCATGAGGACTTACAACTACAGAAATCCCAGATCTCGGGTATTGAGCAATCTCTTAATGACATATATGGAAGGCTGCATGAAGGAGAATATAATATTGAATTTTCACTGAAGCAGAATACTTTGTTGCTGAATAAACTAGATGACTTGAAAAACAGGTCTAGTAGGAATAATATACAGATCTTTGGACTTCCAGACAACATAGAAGGTACTAACATGGTGAATTTCCTGACTTCCTAGTTACCTAATGTCTTAGACCTTACGGAGGCTTTATCATATGGAATTGAAAGGGCACACAGATCCCTAGCTTCATCTCTATCTAAGAATAACCCTTCCTCTAAATCTACAATTGTAAGATTTTTTTTCATCCCAAAATAAAGAACTAATTCTTAAAACTGGTTAATCTAAGCCACTAGTTAAAATAAATGACAATATCATCTGTTTTGACAATGATTACTCAGCTGCTATTTCTAAAAGAAAACACTTTTTGCCATTGATTAAAGAACTTAAAAAGAAACAAATAAAGGTCCACTTGTTATTTCCTGCCAGACTGAAAATATTTCTTGCTGGTGGAATTAAAATATTGGAAGACCTGGACTCAACTGTGACTTATATAAGATCCAACAAGATCTGGGATAAAATAGAAGATATTGATTAGACAGGCTTGTTTTTAATGAGAACTGCAGAGATTAATAATTGGAAATCAAATGACAAGAAGAAGAAACTGAAAGACAAATGACTCTTTAGTTCATAGGTTCATAGGTGTGTACTAGGCTAACAGCCCTGGAGCCTATATAAGCCTAGCCCAAGAAGATTCCCTGGCATCATGTCACCCAAAGTTAGTTCCCAGTGACCCTGTCAAGCAAGGCCACTGAAGTGATCCCTGGGATGAACTTCTTATTGCCCATCCACTCGTCAAGATTGATGTGAATGGGAAGTTTGTTCCAGAGTATGAGAAGTCTCTGGGTTAGGAACCTGTCCCTCCAGCATGCTCTGTTTATTGTGGTAATGAGTTTAAGGGTCCCTGGAGTGTGTGGCATCGAGGGATTGGGATTTCATTAGGTGTAGCATATCTAGCAGCTCTGGGTCAGACATGGCTTTGTAGGTTAAGCAGAGATTGCCTCTAAGTAGACGATAAGAGACAGAGTATAGCTAGAGTATTTTGAGTCTGTCCATATATGGCATGTGTCTAAGGCCTAAGATCCTCTTAGTGAGGTATTTTTGTGGCCATTCCAGTTATTGTAGGTGTCTAGTGAGGTACATACCAAATGACACATTGTATTCTATAATAGGTCTAATGAGGGATGAGTAGAGAGGGATTATGACCTCTTTCTTCCTGGATGAGAAACCTTTTGTAATGAGATGTGCCACATAGAAGGACTTTCTGACTACAGTGGCAAGGTGGTTATCAAAGGAGAGTTTGTTGTCAACATGTGTCCCCAGGTATCTTATCACACTTTCAGTGTTTAGTGAAGTACCGCCTATGTGGTAGTTCATGGGCACCAAATTTTTCCCAAAGGGAATGACAATGCACTTTTTGGCATTGAGCTTAAGGCCATGGTTCTGGCACCAGTCATTGGTGTCAGTGAGGCCTTTCTGTAGAATGTCTACATCAGGTGGAGAAGCAATAATGGCTCCCAGTTTGCAATCATCTGCGAACTTGGTCAGCCAGTGTCCCTTTGTGTTGGCTTGAACTTCAGAGAAGTAGATGCCCAACAGGAGAGGACCTAGGACTTTCTGTTTTTTTTAGCAGTAAAATTTGCCACTCTCTTTCTTACTGGCAAAATATTTCCATACATATCTGGTAATCACATATTTCAGGAAATGACATAGGAACTGTGGAAGTCCTTTCTAAAAGGTAACAAGTATGTTTTCAATTATTTCTCTTTGTTGGTAATATTGTTTTTTTTAATGCCTTTGTTTTTTTTCTCTCGCTCTCTGTGTGTGTATATATATATATATATATATATATATATATATATATATATATTTTTTTTTTTTTTTACATTTGTTCACTGGGACAGTCCGACTGGGCCAACAGCCCATTTTCGGCAGATGCCCAGGAGAAAAAGCCAAATAAACGGAAAAATATAGACTAGTAACAGACTAAAATGATTGAAACAGTAATTACAGTCACAGATAATTACAATATACAGATTAAACAACATTTCAAAAAAAAGTTAGGCAATAAACATTATTAACAGGATTGTTAAAATGTTTACACAGTCGCAATGTATACAGATTTTTACAATTATACCAATTTTGGTAAAATCAAGCTATACTTCTTCAGCAGTGTAAGTTTAGGATGGAAAAGTGGTCAGCAGAAGTAGAGATTTAGTAGGAGGTAGGTAATATGAAAAGTTTGGGGAGAGAGAATTTTAAAAGGAGATTTGATAGGAGGTTTTAGTTAAGATAATGTAAGTAGTAAGGAAAGATAAAGTTATCCAGGGGTGATACAGGAACAGAGACAATTATTGTTTACATGTTCTTTAAGAAGGAGGTTGAATTTGGAGGTAGTAGGGGTATTTAGCATATGTTGGGGAATGCTGTTCCAAATTTTTGCGATTTGATTTGCGAATAAGGAGTCACAAAAAATGTTGCTGGGCTTTTTAGATTTTAGAAGTAGTTTGTCAGATGAGCAGAGGGAATGGCATGTGTTGTAAGTTTGGGCTAGGTTCAATAGTGCTGGAAAGGCTCTGGTTGATATAAGATGTGAGCAATTGTTAGTTGATTAAGAACAAGAAGGTTTGGTAGTTCTATCCACTGTAATTGTTTCCGGGCCATACGGTAAGTAGGGAATTCAGTCTGGTTCATTTCAATACTTTTTATAGCCTGTTTTGTTTTAAATGTTTCACTAACCTTATTCACGTATTTTCCATAAGACAACTTAACTAGATTTAGCACATATAATTTCAGTTTCATAATTTTTCAGATCAATACTGATTTTTAATCACTTCTGATATACATTTTATGTTTATTATTTTATTTGCTGTATTTGGTTGGATGTGCATCTGGTCTACGATGTATATCTGGCTTGGGAGGGATGTTCATTTATATGTTATGAATGAGTTATGCTTTGGTAACTTGATTATATGGCTGTCTGAATTTGCTGTCCTTTGCACTCTTAGCTATGGTTTCTATGGGTGGATTGGTTTGCCTTTTGTTGGTTTGTAGGTTTGTAGATGTGATTCTGCCTGGTGGCGTTTAGTAGGATTGAGGTGGTTACATTGAATGGGCTGTGGTGTTTCTGGTTGAAGTGCTCTGTGATCAGGTTTGTTGATATAGATGTGTTGCTCTCTTTTTGCTTTTGGTGCAGTTTTTGTGTGCTCTAATGTTTTCTTTCTCTTGCTTGGGCTTTGTCTGCCCTTTCAAGCTTGTAGTTTTCTTCAGTGGCTTGGGAGTACTGAATTTCCAGTTTAAAACTGCATACTCAGACTTATCTTCAGCTGAGCAACGTAACTTATTGCTTTCTTGGCTGTTGTGAGCTATGATTGGTTGGATGTCTTTGCAATTGTTTTAAAGAGAAGTTGACATTATAATTATGGCTTGCACTGTTTATGGATTTTATATAGCTGTAACAAAGCATTCTACTTTCAGTGGCATTATAGCAGCAGCAGTTTGAATGGGATATAACAGTAAAATGATTAACTCATAGAGACAATATTATTTTCAGAGAGTAAATACAATATGCAAAATGCTGCTTCATATGATGGTGTTGTACTTGGAGCCAAAATTAATAGTATAGCTAGGAGCTGTTATTATATAGTGAACTTATCCACCATTCAGACTGGGGTCCACTTTTTATGCCCATGTGTAAATGAAGATGGTAACCCCTTATATCCTTTTCTTTATATTTTTATCTGCAGTTACTATAGAGTTTCATTGGTCAGAAAGCAGTGTTGTTTTGAATATTGATATTACTGATAATATTCTCATGTGTCTATATATATTTTTGATTGTTACGTGCCAGGCATTTATATGCAGTTTGTTTGCATTTCTTGTTTGGTGTACAAGACAAATCTGGACATGACTCCACAACTGCATATATCTTCAAAAAGAAAAGTTCTTTAAAGCTCTTATGGAGAATTACTAACTGGTGTATGAATAAGAAAAGGCAATGGGATAAAGAAATAATTTAGTTACAAGGGAAACTTGATAAATTAAAACTACTCGATCAAAAAAGTAAAGTCAATGAAATAGAGGAAATCAATGCTTTAAATAGCAAATATTTAGAAATGTTAAATCATAAGACCAAGATTAACTTAAAGAGGTTCAAAATTATAAACTTTTCTGTTAACCCAAAGTCCTTAAGTAGCTTAGTAGTTAAGACAAAAAATTTTGTAAGCTCAGTCACATTAAAGAGGTTTATTCAGCTAAAAATAAAAAAATGTCACTAAAATAGTGGATATACTTACTGAATTCAGGGTTTACTTTAATAAAATTAATCAGGAATGTATATTATTGGACCTAAAGATGTAAGTAGATCATTTATTTATTAGATATACAAATTAAATCACTTTTTTCAAACCAGTTTCAATGTTTGAAACTCAGTTTCAAATTAGTGATTTAAAAAGGAATAAGGCCCCAGGTAATGATAGAATCATTCCTGAAATTTATAAATGAATGTCTAAAGAAGCTTTGACCTTATAACACAAAGTTTTTTCTTCATGTAAAGGCTTGGCTAATGTCCGTCCTTCATAGAAGTATACTCTTAACTCTCCCATATTAAAAGCTGATAAAGACCCTACCAAATATTCATCTTATAGGCCAATTTCCCTTTTAAATGTTGAATACAAAATGTTTATGTCTATTCATGCTAATAGACTGAAGAAGCTTCTTCCATTTTTGACTGATACAGATCAAACAGGATTTATTTTAAATATAAATATGTATGATAATATTAAGAGAGTACTGACCATAATTTATTTTATTAATAATTCCAAAGATAATTTGGCTCTAATCAGCTTGGATATAAATTGTACTTTTGATTCTGTTAATTGGGATTATCTTTTTATTGTTTTGGAAGAACTAAATTTCTCTGGTAATTTCATATAACTTAGCAACCAACTTTATAAAGGATTCCAGGCCTATGTTAAGATAGTACATACACCTCTCAATCCATTAAAATTCTTAAAGGAACTAAACAAGGTTGTCCTCTATCCCCTTTGCTTTTCACTCTTGTTATGGAGCCTTTAGCTAATTTTATAAGGCTGAACTCATAAATTGAGGATATCAAATTAAGTACTGATGTAACATCTAAAATCCAAATGTTTTTGAATGACATCCTTCTCACTGCTAAAGGAAATAATGGTCCCCTTTCGCTATCTTTGAGTTTATGGAAAGTTTTAAAATGAAATCTGGTCTAATTTGTAATGAAGGAAAAACAAAAATAATTTCTATCAATTCTAATTTGAATATGAGATTTACCAAATATATTGTTCAAGAGGGTAAACTAACATATTTAGGAATAATATTAGCTAATAATATTAAAGATACAAACGTTTTTAACTACAATAATAATTGAATCACCATAAAGAATCTCAGAAATAAATGGAACAAAGTATGTTTTACTATAGAAGAGAAGCTTTTGATTATTAAAATGATTATGTCACCAAAGATATTACCAAAGATATATATTACACAGTCATTATCTCTTTATATATTACACAGTCTTTATCTCTACCACCCTCTAAATAATTTCAATTCACTGATCTTAAAGGTTTTTTGTTTCCTACTAGATCTAGAATAACTTTGGCACATCATCTGAGAGATTGTACTAATGGAGGAATTGGTCTACCAGATTTAGAACTGTACTCCATCTCTTCTGTAATTAAAACTAATTATCTATTAACTAAAAAGTATTACTCAGCTAAATGGAAAATAAATCAAGAAATCCTTTGTTTTAATACTGGTATGACATCTAGTTCTAATAGAATATTAATATTAAATAATATATTTATTTGGATTTTAAAAGATTATATCACAGCCAATAATTTTCAAAATGTATACTACATATACATGTCACTTCTATTAAAGCCATTTAGAAATTTTATCTATAGAAATCCAGCTTATAAGGCTTGGATGTTTCTTCTTTTTGCTATTGTTTTTACACATAGTAATATTCCTTCTTCAAACCTCTCTAAGATGATGCTGTTTAAAGAAAAGAATCTCATTTTTTGGTCTCAACTGTTGACTAATAATAAATTGAATTATGTAGGTTGCTTAATAAATATGACTTAAGTAATGATGTGCTTGGAAAGGCAATCTTGTAGACAGTTTGTGGATAGCAAAATTGACCTAATGTCACCAAATATAACAACTTCTGTCCCCAAGTTATTAAATCTTTTGATAATATCCATACAACAGACGTTCTGTAATGATGGTATGCTTTCTAAAATATATAAAGTAATTAGAAATTAAACAAAAAAATATTTGGAGAAGTATTGGGATTACTTCACTATAGTTAATAATAGACCACCTAATGATAATGATAAAAAAAAATTCTGGCATCATTTAAACTGACTATCTCGCCTCTTAAATGGAAATTGTTCTCCTGGAAATGTATGCACAGATCCTTTTTGACACCACACAAAATCAAGCCAATCAGTAAGGGAAAAGTGTCTTGTTGGAAATGTAAATTGGAGATTAAGATTGATTGGTCACATATGTTTTTTGACTGTGTAGCTCTTAAATCCTACTGGTACAATATTAATCTTTTCCTACAGGCTTTATTTTCTGGTAATTTTGTTTTAACCAAATCATTGATTCTGTTTAATACGCTGATTCCTGACTGTCTTAAAAATGAAATATCTTCTGTTATGGTCCATTTTGGCTGTTGTCAGGAAGGTTATAACTAGAAATTGGAAGAATGAGACTTCACCTTCTTTCATGGAATTTAAAAACATTGCAACTGAACTTTGTCACATGGAATTGATTAGCATTAAAGCAAGATCCATCATAATTACCTCATCCTATAACCCGTAGACTGGATTCAAAGAACTATTGGAAAAACAGTTATTGAACATTCAAGATGAATTGATCTATATGAAGGACTTTTGTAATTTTAGTTAGTAGACACCTGTGTAAATACCTTAGTTGTTGACTGTTTTTCCTTTTATCTTGTTCTGTTATTTAAATTTCTATATCGTAGCTTTTGTTATTGATTATTACCTTGTTAAAATTCAATACAAATTATTTAAAAAATGCTAGAAGTGTTATTCATTGTTGACCTTTTTAATCAGTAAGGTAGTATGGTGTTATTGGGTACTGTGCTACTGTGCAATAAATAATATAGTGCATAAATGTGCATTTGTTCACCCCTGATTAAGGATGGTTGGTTATTACAAAGTAATATAACAATTATGTAAGCAATATAATTTTGGAAGAAATCTTAGGCATTGCAGCTGTACTTATCATGAATGGTATGGGCCTCTATGTTGCATATCATACAGTAATTACAAATTGTTTTCATTTACCAATAATAGTTTAAAAGTAGTTTGCCAGTGTATTACCTCTTGCTTTCTGCAATTATGCATGACATGTCTATCAATGTGGAATGCAAATTTCCACAGCTCACAAGTTAATCCTTCTGTTTTGTGCCCATCAGAATGCATCATGTGTACAGTGAGCTGTCATTTTGTGAGCTGTGCAATTAATTATAGATAAGGTTTATTTTCCCACTCCATTACTTGCTTCTTGTGTGACATACCAAGGCCTGTACTGAGTTTGCAGTGACTGAATGAAAACATTCTGCTTCGGGTCATACTTATGGATATACAGCGGCATTGTGCTACCACTATGTGCTGCATCATATGACATCAATGCATCTCAATCTGTATAGATGTCTGTGCTGGGACTGCAAACAAGGTATTCAACAGTGAATATCTGTGATAATATAAGTATGACTGGTTATTTTTGGTTACATAAGCACAGTGAGGTGGACCACAATAACAGATGTTACTATAGTATCATATAGCAAGTCTGTTATGAAGCAAATAATTCTAATGTCACATGCTTACTTTATATGTAATGAAACCTGCAGGCTACAGTTACTACTTGCTCAGTCATACATCCTGCAAGTATTTTAATATGCCTTATTCTTACTATGGAACCTGCCAGGAAGGGGAATTTGAGTTTGTAGGAGTAAATAATGGGAATGTGGTGGCTAGCTAAGTGTTTTTAATAGTATGTGAACTGAACTGAGTTAAAATACAGACACGCAGCAGACATACAGATGTGCAACAACAGCCAATCATCTTTTGGTCATACTCACACTGAATCCCTTATCTCAGTACAGATTGCATGTTTATGCATATGTACTCTGTGGTTCTCAAGCTCAAAGTCATGGCTTAGAGATCCAAAATATTTTTCAAAAGTTACTGATGCTAATTTAACTTACTGTTCAACCAACTGTTACTCCAAATAATGTTGTGGTTTATGATTAATCTAAAGTGAATCAATATCCAATATGTGTAAGATTGCTCGAGAAACTAATAAATGCTGTGATAGTACATATAATGTATAGACTTCTGAACATTTGCAAATTATTTCCTAAGACTTTTAATTTTCACTATATTATTGTTTAGCACTTCACACAACTGAAATGTATGCAGTAAAATTGTAAACTTATATAGTCAAAATGCCTGTAGATTATTAATATGTATTACATTTTTAAAGTATGGGAGTATAGAATGTATAAATATATTTATTAGTTTTAATACTGAATCTGAAGATGTAATTTTAATTGGAGTAACCTGTACTTGCTAACACATTTTTTTCTTTTAATCTCTCCTTGTGTCATGGAATCCAGCTAGATATGTCTCTAAAATAAATGTTTTTTGTAGTTAATTGCAAGAACACAGCTTACATGCATACCTAGCCACATTCTGAGATGGAAGGACATTAAAAATGCATTCAGTCACATTAAACAGTGCTTTCTACTGATATATTCTTTTCTGCATACTACCAATTTATATATTTGTCTTGTGTAAATAAAATACAAAGTAATATAATTTTAGTTACTGGTTTATTTATTTGTTACTGTTTGTTTACTGGGTACACAAACTGGGCTCAAAGGGCAGATTAAATATTTAAAACAACAGTATATTTATAAGATAAGACAAACTAGAGCTTTAGAGCAAGAAGAAATCAAGTTACAATTTCAGGTAAGGTATGTCGACATATAGAAATACAAAAGAATTACAGTAGAAATCAACACAAAATTAAGCAATAGTGCAATTGAGATAAAAACTGACTGAATGAAAATATTTTAATGAAAATAACCATTGTCACTGTAGGAGGTAAAGAGAGATTATGCAGGGATGTGTTGCTTGTGTGTACCTTTTTGAAATAGCATTTTGGCCATGGATCAGCAGCTCTATAAAAAGATGGAATCAGCAACTTTAGTGTAAATCTGCTGTAAATGGTTGTATTTTATTTCCTCAAGATTCAACTACTTGTGGCCCATTTGTGTGCAGCTGAATTCTCGTCTGTATATTCAAGTGTGAGGAACCTCAAAACACAGATTCTGGCTGTAAATATACTTTTACCCAATATGTTCAATTTTGGAAGCAATGTCATTATAGTTTTTTTGGGGGGTGAGGGCAGATTCTCCACAATAGGGGGTACAGGGGGCTTACTCCCCTGCAAAAGCACTTTTTAAACAATTATAGTTTGCTATCATTCCTTTTACATGACCAACAGACAGTAAGTTAGTGGCACTGAACATTTCTTGCTTAAGCTGGTATAGCTTGCTAAGTATTGTTAATGTAAAAAGGATATATAACATTGCAGTCCAGATCAGTAATAAGGAGTCTGTAAGCACTGCAAGGGGATTGTTTAAAACAAAAAACAATGTGATTTATGCAATCAGTACTCAAAATGTTTGTCAGTATCAAGTCGTAGGATGTGGCATAATAAACAGCAATGCAGATCCTGTGCATTCCGAACTAGCATATGCTTCTAAAAAACAACGTTGCATACTGCTTGCAGATACAAAAAGTAATAATGATGTCCTCAGATGAGCTAATACTTGTAAGGCAGAAATTTTTCAGGGCAACATTCAAATGCACCTGCAATATAAACAAATTTACTGCTTGAAGAGCATATTTATTGCCTCCCACAATAACCTTAATTACTCTGTGAAGGCTTCACATTAGGCGTTCATTACAAATTGTCCACTGAAAATGTTTAGCAAAATATGTTCCTTGCTACAGGAAAGCACTTTGTTAATAACACTTCTGGTGAATTCCTACAGTCTGATATGCCCACACAAACTGAAATCCAATTGAGCAATTCAGCTGCATTTCATTCCTGTGTGTAACATGCCATATAAATCCACAAAGAGCTCTTTTGCCATTCAGGAATCAGCATTTACCATCACTGATGGATTGCTGTATTGGCAGAGGAGTGCCAAGTTATTCCTTTATTTTGTTGTCATATGCAGATAATTTCTTCAAATTCAGACATGAACTTTATGCTTTTATTGTTTTACATGTCAATAACATGATTATATATAATGCTCACACACAGAAAAAGCTTAGGTATGGAACTTAAACCACCACACTCAAATTTAGCATGCAGGATTTAATGCCTAGTAAAAATTAATCAATGAACTTGTGGTCGATAGATGCGCATTTCTAAAAACACTGTGTTTGAAAGCAGCAGCCAATAGGCAGACCCTGTTAGCTGAATATTGCTAAACATTAGATTACATTAAATGAACTGGGCAGATGATGCACAGAGTCAGCTTTGTTTTTGGTACCAGTAAATTATGTTTTGAATGGCATGTATGCAGGACAATCTCTGAGTGTGATACGAATAGTCAAAGACCACAGTTTTTCTCTATCAAAAGGAGAGTATGTGTCTTTCAACAGCATAGCAATCATTCAGTAAAGTACAGGAGAGATTATGGAAGGTAGGCAGCAGTAAAAAGGCACAAGACTCAACTACCTTCTTTCAGACCAGATACTAAGAAGGACTAAGGGGACACTGAGTGGACAAGTAACATCAAGAAGCTGACACTGTGTTATGGTAATAATAGGGCTAGGATTCAGAAACATCACTTATGTGGTCACTTAATGGCTACATAGCATGACTGAAGCAGCTCAATGTTGCCAGAAGCTGATTAACAATGCAATAGTTATGAATGTTCATGATAGAGATAAACTAATTCAGGAATGATCTGGTGAAAATCTTTCAGTTCACACAAAGGTCAGCATTGCATAATGATGATCATGTGATCTAATTAGTTCTGTAGAATACATGTAGCATGGCTACAAAAATGCATGCTCAAAACTCCAACAATATGATGCAATGAGCACAGGTAACAGCCCTAATGAGGGCTTCACAACAAAGTCCCTAACAATATACCACTATAAAGAGGAAGGGAATGGATGTATAGGATGGTTTGAAAGAGCAATCAGGGCAACACACCGAAGGACAAGAGAAAGGAAAGACTAAGATTGGAGGAGGGAAGCAGGGATGTTTCTTTTTTTGGGATAGAAGTTCATTTTCTCTTTTTCCAAGAAATGCAGATGGGGAAAGACAATAAGGGGAAGGTGTGGGCTGGAAAAGAGGTATTGGGATGGTAGCAGGAGCAGAGCAGACAAACAAACAAAAAACACAGACAAAGACCAACAGAGGAAGTGCTGACACAAACTGGGGGAACACAAATAAAAACACACTCAGAAAGAGGGAGAGCAATTGTTGTTGAAGGGGATTAGAGCATATACTGGGTCATGAAGTGAAACACAAGGAAGGGAACACTATGAATGGGGACAAGCTATGTTGACAGCTGACTGTCACACTGCCAGTGCAGCACCCAACCATCTCAGTGACTGCCCTCATGGCTGGGCCCAGATTCTGGTGACTTGATGGCTGGGCCAGACAGAGGTTCAGCTTTGCCAGTTACAGAAGGGCATGCTCCTTGTGACAAATGTTGACATGAAGCTGCCAGTCCAACACTGTCATCACCACAACCTCCAACTCCTCCCATGTTACATACCATGACCCTCTGATGGTATATCCAGATGGATGTCCTTCATCCCTCCCCACTGGTGACAGACCATCACAGGTACCATGAAACCCTATAGGTTGCCTAGTAATGGAAGCCTAAATCAGACCACACAGAAACAGGTTTGGAGGCATACAGGGACCCAGGTGGGATATTAGGGTATATCAACAGTGAGATAATCACTGTCTCACCACAGCCATAGCTGTGATTGTCTCTGCTTAAAATAGGAAATTAAATGGGGAGAAACAAAATACAAAACAAAAATAATAAATAAATGCAGAAAGTGTAGTGATAAAAAGACAGACACAACAGGGCAAATCATTAACAATACTGTGTACCACTGTTCAGCACAAAAGTACCAACAGGAGTAAAATGTTAAGTATGCAGTGTCAATATATACTATATATCTGCCAGACCAAAGGTACTATTGAAGGTGTTGTGCTATATGAGTTAGGATGACATGGTGCCTAAATGGCATCCTCGTGTATATGAGGAGATAGTGCAAGAGGTGCAATGACTGACTTCAAGGGCCATGGAAGATGGACTGAGACACCTCTCATGCCACATTGTGTGGCCAATGGAAATACAAGCAGGCTGCAGACCTGGCCTACCAAACAGTGGCCTATAGGACAACATGTCGGCAATGCCATGTGGACACAGCCACAGATGACAAATCAGTGAAGTAAACATGGGCTACATACAGTCTTTGGCACTCACATAATAACACATATGCTGTCCAGCAGTACATGACAGAGTTTACTTCTTTTAGCTATGACAAAGGTGGCTTGGAAAGGACAGTGCATGATAACACTGAACAGCCAGACTAGTGTTCCCTATATGGATGGTTGGAATATGACAATGGACATAGCAATAGTTGAAAAATAAGCAGCTGTAACATCAGCAGTAGGTACCCATGTATCTGGAGAGTCTTTCCATACAATTTGCACACAATCTGTTATCTTCAGTCACTCCAGTGGCAAAAACGCAGAAGAAAAGAAACTTGTCTAAGAATTAAATATCCTGCAAATGACTAAGCAGCAGACAAATGGTAGAATGCACCCGTTCTAAGTACTTACTGTAGAGTTCTTTATCACTTTCTCTAGTCTCATCTTTCTATTGGAAAAGAAGATCATGATGGTTCCTCTTCATGATGAAACTAAATGATGACTAAAATAATTGATTGAAACTATCTACCACATTGACAATACACCCCTAAGAGTTGATCCAGTTGTTTGGGATTTGGGAACTTATCTGGACACTGACAAAACTTTTGACCAACATATGTCCATTGTTGTAAGAAAGTCCTTCTATATTGCACAGCTTATAAATAAAGGGGTCGTGTCTAGGTCTATGGATGTAATTGTTCCCCTTTCATCTGCCCTCATTAGGCTAATCATTGAATAGAATACCTCCTTTGGCATGTATCTGTCCAGACACATGCAACAACTAGAACGCCCACAGAGATACTTTACTAAAAGTATACACGGCCGTATATGGACTGAACTCAAATCCCTTTCACTATACATGGTATCCTTTTGACTGCAAAGCTGTGCCCTGTGTCTGGCATACAAAGCATCCTCCAACCCAATACTGATGGATTTACTGCACATTGGTTAGTCAAATGGCATAAGAAATATTTTGTCTAGGAATGTAAGCCTTTTCTGCAACATGAACTGAATAGTTTGGAAGGACAGGTTTATCTTGCAGAGGATACAGCTGCTTGAGAACAGATTCCCCATCCACATAAAACAAAGTTCATTCCTGTACATATTCAAGCACAGCTTGGATCTATGGATGGGAAAATTACTAATGGACAGGCAGCTCCGAAATGCTTTATACCTTAAATTATCTATGATATGATCCCAGTTATTCTCAATTAGGGGTGATATATAATTATTGACCATCGGATGGGTAAGGCCATTCTATAACAAAATGGGTAGGTCATTTCAAGCACAAAAAGGGAAAATGGCTAGGCTTAAAATGACCAGCAACGGCATCTAGCCTAGTACTTTCCTATGACCTGTGACACAGAGATGCCTACACTTCTCATGAGTGTGGATCAGTGTGGGAGATGTCTGTTGCATTACTCACTGCCCTGGCAAGCTAGAGTCAGACATCCTTCATGTATTGGAGATGCTCGTAAGATGTCCTGACCAGCTGAGCTCAGTGGTCTCTATAAAGGAAATAAAGAAAGATTTTGGAATCTTTCCTGCACTACCTGAGAGCCTTACAATAATCAGCACCATCAGAAGACATGAACATTTAATGTGTCCCAATCTTGAGGAAAATGGTAGCACATTCTTGTTGACACATGTTGCAGGTACCGTGTGGTGCACATCAGTGTGGATCAAGGCAGTTTGACAGTGAGAAATGCCACCATATGGTGGCATGTAAATGAATAGCATTCCAGTGTGAAAGACATGCTGGCATGATTATATTTATTAAGTGCAATCCAAATTTTCTCCTCTTATTGACCTGTATCACCTCTGGGGGACACCACATGGCTTAACACACCCTCATACTCCACAGTGACCAATGGCCCAGACAGATATGCAGACTACACTTCTCATGCATGATACAAGTCTCATTGTGTAGCATTGGCTTAGAGAGCATTGTGTAACACACAAGAGTAAGAGACAAAAAAATTACTGGCTTATTATCATAATTGTCTCACTACAAGCCTCAAAACTGTGAATTAAAAGCAGCCACAGCAATCATAATGCACATTGTGCTATGAAAAATTACTGCACATCAAATGAAAAGGATTGGTGATTGTGGATTGCAGTTATTAGCGAACCCACAGAGCTATGACTGCTTCAATGCATCTTCAGGGAACAGTGACATGTGGAGAGAATTTGTGGGAACCATTACTGCAGTTTTGCTGATGTTGTGAGGGTTGCCCATTATCTAACTGCTTAATTGCGGCAAAGGCTACAAGAGGCTTTTTATTGAGTTTTGTAGTCTATTTTCATAGTGCTTTACTGATTAAGGAAATATGTACCTTTGATGGAGTCAGGAGACACACCCCGGGATTCACGGATGGCCGATTTCCATGCAGGAACAGTGTAGGAGCTCCTGCATGGAAAATGGCTGCCGAGCAATCCAGGAAAGTGCTCTTTTCACATGCATGAGCAGTCCTACACTGTTCCTGCAAGGAAAGCCGTGTGGTATACAAATCACCTCATTTGCTGGTAAAAACCATGCAAATGCGATAATTTTGTGATCCATGAAGCTGGCCGGACTCTGTGCAGGAACAGTGTCAGAGCAGAAATGTATTCAGTTAGTAGCTGAATACATTTCTGAATCTGAACAAACAGAGGCAGGACAGCTCATGGAAAGCATGTATTACAGTCAAACACACATGCCAGTGGCCAAATATAAGGCCATTGGCATTAATAACAGTTTCTTTTTTTATAAATTAAACTTTTTTTTGGCCGATCACAGTCATTTAAGCATAGGCAGCCGTGCACAAATGAGATCATGCCAAAAGTAAAAAAAAAAAAGAGAGAGAAAAGTAAATTTTAGGTTAATTCTGCATTTTGCCATTATAGTCAATGGCATGCAGAATGTAAACAATACCAGGGAGCACTGGTTGTCAAGGGGAAAGGGTCCGTTTAAGTGCAGTAACTAATGACTTACACACTGGGGTATGCAAATGGGGGGAGTTATACTGAATCACAGATTTCCTCAAAGTGTCAGCTTTTACCTAACCATGTAGGTGCAGCAATACAACAGTGCAAGTGTAAGAGCTGAATGACTTCATAAGGGGGTGTGTCATGCTTGTTGTAAGTGCATTGGAGCTCTGTGGCCTGTGTTTGCCCTTAGTTAAGCACAGCTAAGGAAGGAGGTGTGTGAGATGTGCCTGAACACTGTATAACTGTATATATATATATATATATATATATATATATATATATATATATATATATATATATATAGACTAAATGGGTGTGTGTGCCACGCACCGGGATTTAAAAAATAAATAAATAAAAAAAGGGGAAGTGGCAGCACTGTTAACATGTGAGCACTGGGTATGGGCGGCTCGCTTCAGGGCTTAAATAGGGAGGAACTTGGAAGGGGAAACAGCAGTAGAAAGGCAATCAAGGAGAACTAGCATAGCTGGAAGATGGAATGTCTCAGAATCAGCCAATTATACATGCAGCAACCCGGCACACTAATATAAACTATGGAAACACCCTACAGACTGTTTTTTTCCTGCAAACTCTACAGCACCGATGTACACAGATGGGAGATTTTTAACTGGCAAAACTAACTAACAATGCTAGAGTTTGCTGTTACTTTACTCCATCAATATGTGCTAGAGACTGAGGGTGGTGAGGAGGAGAATGCTGACAACTGACCTACAGTGAAAAGAAGGAGAAGAGTGTACAGACCGAGGGTACCCTATCAGGGCCTACATGAACTAGAGATAGTAGAGCACTATAGGGTGGACTGGGACATTCTACAGCAAATCGCTGAGCTGTGCCGGCCACACCATATACATAGAACTAATAGAGGGGAACCCATCCCAGTGGACACTAAGGTACATCTAGGCTTAAGAATACTAGCCACATGTACCTTCCAAAGACCAACTGGGGATATCATGAGGGCCTCACAGGTATCAGCATCCAGGGTACTCCACCATTTCCTAGATGCAATGACACAACATGCCAATGAGCACATATATTTTCCCACCGCCTGTGAGGCACTGACTAAATGTATGCATCTCTTCCACCATATAGCAGAATGCCCTGAGAAAGTTGGTCCTATAGACTACACGCACATCCACATCAAAGCACCACAGATGAGCAGGGTAGGGTCTACATAAACTGCAAGGGATTCCTCTACATCAACTGCCAGGTCATGTGCAATGCCCAGGGCATTATCAGGAATGTGTGTGCTGGCAACCCTGGAAACTATCATGTCTCCCACATCTGGCATTGCTCACAGCTGTATCAGATGTTTGCCAGGGGGGACATCCCAGATGGCCATCTCGTGAGGGATGAAGGCTATGGACTGGAGCCGTGGCTGATGACACCTATCAGAAATTCACACACACCTGAACAAGAACACCATAATGAGGCACATACACAAACCAGGATCATTGTAGAGCATGTGCTTGGGATGTTCAAGTCATGGTTCCGCTGCCTTGACATATCTGGTGGAGCCTTGCAGTACTCTCCAGCTACATGTACACAAATGTTCTTAGTATGTGCCATGCTGCACAATATGATCCTGAACAACTGCAGGAGGAACAGCACGGGGCAAGGCCACACAGCCCCCCACCATTGCCAAGGCCAGCACAGGCACAGAGGGACTCAAAGGAGAAACATCCTGAGCCTGCCCATGTAGGGAGAAGGAGGCATGTACAGTATGCCCAGGTCTTGGCAAAGAGGCAACGCATAGCATACACACTGACACTGTAGGGACCCAAGAAGTGATACCTCTCTCCGACTCACACATACAGTAAATGGGATGTCAAATGGGATGTCAAACATGACACTACCTGAGTACTATGTGTATCCAACAGTCAGCCCTTCAGCACTGTCCTTAATACTGGCCCAGCAACCATACTACTCCCAACTGCAAACCCATGAATGGCCACAAAACCACTTGTAAACCACGTCAAGGCAAACTGACCAGATATTTGAGTCCTGCCTCTGGATAACCTGGGTGTATCTGTACAGCTAAGAAGTATGGCCCTAGCAGGATATGGCCATTCAGTGAAGTTGAGAAAAGCACAAGGAGGGGAACCCCAGCCAGCATACTAACAAGGTGCAGCACCATTTAAACAGAACCAGCAGTCTATCTGTAGCTACCCCTCCACAATGGCAGGTGTGTGGCAGAATGTGTAGTCTATATGCCTCAGAATATTGGTCTCAGCTTCATTCATCTTGCAATTCCCGGTAAATAACTGTGAGCAAAAAATGATAATTGTCAGTAGCTGATGACATGACACATCACAGTGTAGTACATATATCAGAATATCTATGCTACAACCAAACATGTCACACAAGCAGCACAGGAAGCAATAGTTACAGTATCCCCTGTATGTTAAGCCCATTGTGTCTCCATACTAGGAACCTATCTACAAATATCTTGCAGAAACAGTTTGCTAGGTGTAGCTGTAGCACACAAAACCCTGAACTGGAGTCCAACCCTATGGATGCACACACTCAATATAGAAGGTCATACTGGGCATGCTCCTACACTTAGAGAAATGAAGCCCATGTCTCACAACAGAGTGGACTATAGACATCAGTTATTCGCAGCTGTCTGTGCACATACACCATATTGTACACCATTGATATTTCACATACACCCACTGGACAGGAATACACACACATATTTAAGGCAAACATAATATAATATGTCAAGCATACACACACAGAGACTTGGGGAAGAGAAAGACAGACAGCAACAGAGAGAATCACATTATGAGGTCTATCCCACCCACTACCCATCCCATTGGCCTATATCACATGGTGTGCTGATGTCATTCACTGTAGAAATACCTTTGGTTAGCCCTCAGCCCTATAGTGTCAGCAGTGCTTGAGATAGCTGTGTAACACTACAGTACAAATAGGTATCCATGTAGCAGTTGTAATCTCAGTCCAGTCACATGTAAAGTAAGTTGTGTGTGAGTGTGTGTGTGTGTGTGTGTGTGTGTGTGTGTGTGTGTGTGTGTGTGTGTGTGTATGTGTGTGTGTGTGCTTCTAGATGAATGTGGTTGAGGCCATTCACACTAACTAATTCTCCTTTACCCCCCTTCAGCACTGCTGCTGATGTCACTCACCTTCAAAGATACCTTTGGACAACTCTCTAGCATATAACCTCCATGGCACTTACGATAACTGCATAATACTATAGTGTAGCAAACTAGTTAGGTAGGAGTTCCAATCCTGACCTGAAACGCATGTAAATGTGAGTGTTTGTGTGAGAGAGTGTGTGTATCCTTGTAGAGACCTGATTTTGTGGTCATTCACTTACAACACTACCCTTACCCCTCCTTTAGCACTGCTGCTGATGTCACTCACCTTCAAAGATACCTTTGGACAGCTCTCCAGCATATAAGCTCTGTGGTGCTTGCAATAGCTGCATAATACTATAGTGTAGCAAACTAGTTGGGTAGGCATTCCAATTCTAATCCTGGCAAATGTGTAAATGTGAGTGTTTGTGTGAGAGTCTGTGTATCCTTGTAGAGACCTGATTTTGTGGTCATTCACACTTACAACACTACCCTTACCCCTCCTTTAGCACTGCAGCTGATGTCACTCATCTTCAAAGATACCTTTGCACAGCTTTCAAACATGTAAGCTCCTTGGCACATGCAATAAATGCAAAACAATGTGGTAGCAATAGCTACATAGGTATGGGTCTGAATCTCATCCCTGGCAAGTGTTTGTGTGTGAACATATGTATGCCCGTACCTCAAAGATTTTGGCCCCATTTACACCCAGTACACATCTCAGTGCCTGAATTAGCAGTCCTGCAGATATCATCCACCTTAGAAGTACCTGTTGGCAAACCTAAACCATATAAGATCAGTGGTACATGTGGTAAATGCATAACATAATGGTCCAAAAAGATAGATAGAGGTTTGAACCTCATCACTGGCAAATGTAAATGTGTGTGTAGGATAAAATATTGTTTGGAATCTCTCACCCAATATATCACCCAATGCCAGTATTTACAAGGGTTGGTGATGTTACTCACTTTAGAAGTATCTTGGGACAACATCCATCCTATAAGCTCCATGGCACATGCAATAAATGCAGTACACTGTGGTAGCAATACATAGCTAGGTAGGGGTTTGAAACTCAGTAATGGCTAGTGCATGTGCGTGTGTCTGTGTGTCTGTTATCGGTATCCTGTGTGGGGGGTTGGTGTGATTGTGTAATACCAGGATATAATGGGGGGGTGGGTATTGCTAAATTAGTATGTTGAGAACCTAGTATATGTCACAATATCCACATTACAAGGCCAACAATTGTCAAACACCATAGAAGCTGGTGTAGACAATCCACAGCCCTAAATGTCTAGTGCCATGTGCAATGACTACGTGACAGTATGGATTAGTGAACAATATAGGCAACCCTTCTATTACTCAGAGATCACTCTCCACCCACATATCATACACAAACACACTTGGCTAGGCAACAACCACTAGATCAGTAGTTCCGCTGCATATTGCTTCAGAGATAGTAACCACAGTGTGATTGCAGTGAACTACATGCCTGTTGAACACAACAGTGCCACTGACATCAGAAAGTACTTTGATGTGTTACATCTCCTGACTGAGTGTGTGTTATCCAGCAAGTAAAAGGACATGGCACTCTGTTCCATCCCCTCAGTAGCCCAATCAATGTGTACAGTGGCCCTTTTGCAATGTTCTCCACTGAATACTCATATCATACTGTCAATGTAGGTGCAATCACTAACTCAGTTACATAGCCAGGTCTCATCAAATGAGGTCAGGAATGCTACATCAGAAGATACCGATCTGTTCACACAACATGCCCCAGAGACCTCAAGCACACTTCCACACATCAAAGAACATGCATGTGGGACATGTGCACAATTCAGACACTGTCCATGTTATGGAATATAGATCACATACATGAGGAGCAGTGCACATCACTAGCCAGCCACAAAAGAAACCTGGATTAGTGGATGCGGAATACAATACTCACCTCTGGGGACCACACCATTAACTATACTCCTTAGCCACACTGGGGACTATTGTCATGTGGCCTGATGCCAGGGTATTCCCTTGGGCTAGCCTTGTACACCCTTCAGGCCCATTCATCAACTACACACCTATAAAGCAATGAACCTATGGATCTCAGTACTGGCAAGTGTGTGTGTTTGTGTGTGTGTGTGTGTGTGTGTGTGTGTGTGTGTGTGTGTGTGTGTGTGTGTGTGTGTGTGTGTGTGTGTGTGTGTGTGTGTGTGTGTGTGTGTGTGTGTGTGTGTGTGGTGTGTGTGTGTGTGTGTGAATAGCAATCCCAGTGTGTTTGGTTGATGAATATCGCATGTGGCTGTGGTTATTAGCAATTGGAAGTGTATCCAAATCAGAACATGTACTATTCTCCATTCTACAACAGATGTTGTACATCAACATGTACCTATGTACAACCATCAGCCCTATAATCTGTGAGGCATATGCAATCACTGTGTTACAGACTGGGGATTACCGTGCACATATTGTGCCCTGCCTATGACATGGTGGATGTGTCATCACACTGCCATACCCTGTGGCCTTGCTGCAGAATCACATCCTGCTGACACACAGATGCCTAGAACAGAAATGGAATACAGCATGTAAGAACACATTCACTCAGCACTTCACTTGTGGGGGGAGAGAGGAATAAAGCTGCCACTGAATGTGTTGCCAAGACTGTGGCCAATATCTGTTGCCTCAGGATAGGTATTAGCTTTGTGCAGTAACTTGCTGCATTTGTATTTAATACTGTGGAGTTTGTTGATGTAACTATCAAAGGCTTTTGTGACTGTTGTCAGTGTCTGCTGCATGTCTGCTGACAAAGATGCCTGTTGGGGATTCCATGAGGGATCTAAAATTGTGTTTGAGGCTAATAAGGGAGTTCAACAGTCATGGGACACCACCTTTCCCTGCAACAGTGTCCTCCTTCTGATGTACACTTTCATAATGGCAGGGGACCATCACATTGTCTCCCAGTGTTTGGAGGACAGTGTCTGGGTTCTGTTGGCTCTGCCTAGTACCATGCATTCATGTACCTGTTTGTACAGTGCCTATGTGTATGATTCCACAGTCATGCAGCTACTTCTCATTGACATGGGTGCAGTGAGGACATCCACCCCTGTTTTCATGGCTGCAAAGTCAGCTTTGGAAAGGTTTTGCCAGGTGGTTATCTTTGTGGGGTGTGTGGCTGACATGTTGAGTTCCATGATGATTACTGCTTATGTGAATCTCACCATGCAGGGATTGACATCTGGGGATGAGCAATGGTCCCATATGTAAGTGGTCAACACAGGTCAAGGTTCTTGCATCCTCTACAAGGGATCAGTACAAGCTTGTCTAGAGCAATGGAAATGATGAATCTCAGAAGTGTTGGGCCACTGTACTGGTGCTTGGCTACATTCTCAAGGTGATAGAGGGGTAGTTGAAGATTTGTACTATGTCAGTATTGCATTGGACCATCAGAGATGGTAGGTTGTTGTGGAATGTACATTGACAGACTAGGGACATAGATATTGACCCATAGCAGGCTATGGTATGGATTGCACTATTACCCCAAGGCAGTTGTACCAGAAGTATCTCCAATGGGATAGTATTCTGAAGGTGTTCTTATCCATAATGACTATGGAGACACCACCTGTGGAGGTGTGGTGTGGTCCATGTTTGGGGCTGACAGCTGTGGAATGTGTCATAGCCTGATACTGCAGGTCTGCTGTCTGCTGATGAGTACCACCTCTCCATTACAGCAGACAAGTATCCTACACTCCAACAACTGCTATGAGTGACTGCATCCTGACAGTTAGATGACCACTGTTGAGCAGCATGACCCTCAGATTGCAGACATTTGTAGCTGTTATGGTGGTAATAACATTAGGAACACTGCCTATTAAGGCACCATAGGGGTGGCAAGACACTTAGCCGGTACCTGGCAACCAAGCAGTGACAGATGTAGGACATCTGTGGCATGTCATTGGGTTTTGTCAATCATGCCATCCCAAGCAGAGAGGTCCTGGATCCCTTGAGAATGACACATAACATGTAAGCCAATGGTGCAGTCAACCATCTGTTGATAGTACCACAGCATAATTCTGGGTGACAGCGGTACACTGCCCAGGGCTACTGTCACACCTTCCTGGACTGTATGATCATCGAGTCCTACCATGTCTCCTGTTATGTAGTCTAGGGAGGTGTGTCCCAACTCATTCACATCCACATGGATATGGAGTGATACTCATAGTTGCTGTGGAGTGACATGACTGGCTGTGTCATTTATTAGATGCTGGCATGTGATTGATATTTGGCTGTTACCTGCTCCATATTCAACTTAGTGAGTGGGATGTGTGTGCCTCAGTATTGAGTTACCCATGATCACTGTATTGTGCTAGGTGGTTAGCCTTAGGGGCTTTGGTTGGGGGCACACTGTGTAGGTTAAATATGTGTCCCTTGCCATGTGCCATGTCACGGTGTCTGAGTGGGTGTCTGCTTTGCTGGTCTGTGCTGTTTGGGTAGATGTCCATTGAGTGCCTCTGGGAAGGTGGGTGTGTGGCTTTTCACCGTATGTCATGGCTGTCAAAGTGGGTGTCATGGTGAGTTATGTATGCCACATGGTGTAGTGCAGGTGCTGATTTTATCCTCTGGACCTGATAGTCCAGTCTTTGCTGGAGACTGTATATGTCCATATTGGGTGATATATGGGTAACCCACACAGGTCTAAGAGTTTGGAGATTAGAGGGGAGGTTTGTCTGTGTACACACGGCAGTTGCAATAGTGCCCCAGAATGGACAAGTGCACCAAATTAATGGGTGAAAGCACAGATAACTGCCCTTCAAACATGCCAGGAGGGGTGAACACAACTAGTAAGTACTGGGGTGACATCTGTGATGAACGAGTACTGCTGACAGCTCACAGGTGTGTCACATGTCTTGATACAATAACCTGGTGAAGTGCAAAGTCATAATGCCAGTTGAAGTGCAAGACAAAACACTAGCATGATGTACAGGTGGAACAGAAGTCAGACTGTCTGCCACCTGTAATACTTTACCACAGCTGTGCAGTTATCAGTGGCTTTGGCCATATGGAAGTTCATTAAGCTCTGTAGCGTGTGCAGTAACTGTGTAACACTATAGTAGACATACCTAGATAGGCAGGAGTTCTAATCCCAGTACTAGAAAATGTGTGTGTTTGTGTGTGAATCATGTACTGCCTGGCTCATACCATTTTTGACCTGTATACTACCGTTTACACTTCCCTTCACTCCAATTTAGTAGATATGTTGATGTCATCCATCTTAGAAGTACCGTCGGAAGAGGTGGAAATGTATAAGCTCTGTGGTGTGTCTCACACCTGTGTAGCACTATAGTAGGAATACCTATATAGGCAGGAGTTCTAATCCTAATGCTGGCAACTGTTTGTGTGTGTGAGGATCATATGATGTGTGGTATATACCATTTTGATGTGCATACCATACACGGCTGGTGACCACCTCCCACTGTCATTACTTTATGTAGTGTGGTAACAGCATTTGTCTCACATGCAGCAGGTTAAACCATTGTACAGTCCTCTGTACAGATGTGTCTAGAATATCCATATGTTTGAAACTTATACGTGGTCGTAAGTGGTTTGTGTGCCTCAACAATGCCCATGTATATGATATTATAGCTAAATAGGCCACAGTGAGTGTACTGATACATATGGCAGCATGAGGTATCATACCTGACTGAAACATCATGCTGATAGGATGTCTGCCATTCTCACAGGTGGCCTGCCTTGTAGGTGCAATACATGAGTACAGATGCTTGGTTTTACAAGTGAACTGTACCAGTTATGGGTCACATTAAAGGCTAGAAGAGGTGTGGACTGTCATATTATGGTACTAATTAGCATGTAACAGGAACACCTTGCATCTTAACAGGGGTGTGTACACAACTTATATCCACTGTATACCAGTAATGTGTCATGCATGACCTTACCTTAGGCCATTTGTCCAGCACAATTTGCTGGCCTCTGTCCAGATGTCCTGGCACTGACAAGTTGTGAGGTATGCTACAGGAATGTTGAATTCATGTCAGATAGGCCCCAGTGGTGACCACTGTGAGGCAATACAGTTAACCCCAGCACAAGTGAACATGAACAAGCAATATAGCTATTACATAAAGCCATATAGCTATTACTGATGGTTCTGTGCATGGTAAATTGCATGCACTTCACATGCCTGGTGTATTGCCAGGCAACAGCAGAACAATGTGATACTCACCAGCTTCAGGCTGCTGTCCCATATGCAGACCAGAGGGTCCTAGGTAGTTGTGAGAGGGAGTTATTGTCAGCAGATGCACATGTAGCCTTGGTATAGGATGGATGCAGCATGTCTGCACATCTACAGTACTAACAACAATAATACATAATGTACTGTCCTCACCATAGATGTGTACCTCTGTGCATTAGAAAACCCCATCCACAACTGAAATCGGATCTGACACATGCAAGTAGATAAAATAAAGATACATGTATGTCTGATACATTAGTGTACTATTCCCCACTGGTCCCTTACCTGCACGGTCCTCATGCAGTGTGTGTGTGTGTGTGTGTGTGTGTGTGTGTAACCCAGCTCCACAATGCTTCCCTCAGTGTCATGGCTTGTGCATTCTGGGTGTGGCCCAAGTCTGGAGAGGAGCTCTTCGGTGGGTGTCAGTGGGGGCCGGATGACTGGGCCTCCACCTGTGGCTAGCTAGACCCTCACTACAGCAGCAGCCCATTGATGCGCATGGCATTTTAGGTCAGTGGGCTGATACTGCACATGCTCATAAGTTTTGCTGTGCAGGCCCAGCATCATTTAACCTTTGGACCACACTATTCCACAGGCCAGTCTTCTCCCGCACATCTTCTGTTCTCTGTCCACATGACAGGGCATAATGTCCAACCACATATTGGGTGATTATGTCTGTTTCCCCAACAGAGAATGCTGGTAGGTGAGCACTATGCATGTTACCTGGAAGACATAAATAGGAAAGGGTCACAGGACTTCATACGGTTGTCAAAATGCACATCAGCAGTGGATATTACTTGCAAATAATCCAGACAACACAAGAACCCTCCAAGCTATCATGGCTATAGCAGCTTGCATTACATGCCTGTCCCTGAGCTATCTTACTCCTCCCAATGTTGGACACTTGATTACATAATCCTCTATCCTCCATTCATTTCTGTGTAGAGGGTTGACAATGGTCATCTTCCATGTGGATGGTGTGTGTATGGTGGGTGGTCTGTGTTTGACTGTGGTGTGTGATGAAGCTCTGAGCACATGCCTGAGTTCATGTAGGAGGCAGACACTGATGTTATTATGCCCCATGGAGATATGCCATTGTCACCATCAGTAGGCAGTATGTACATGCTCACCATTACTGAGTGGAGGAGTATGGTTGATGTGCATATCTCCATGTACAACTAGGGTGGACAGGGTGGCAATGTTCCCACCTAACCTGTGTGATGTTGCCTATATCCACCGCATGTGTGTATGAGGTGTTCTTTACCCCCATTACAGGATGAATTGTGTTGTTTCATCTCAGACTTACAACATATGTGGAGACATGGGTTGCAATTGTCCTTGATGGTGTGGATATGTCTGATTCATAGTCATAGTCAGCCTTACAGGACATCACCTGTGAACGTACCTGCTTGCTCAGATATAGGTGGACTTGCTTCAAAGTTGTTGCCTGCACCTATGTGTCCCTATACAGCCAATGTTGCAACCTATTATGTGGTTTGTGTATTGCTGCTGTCCACCAAAGGGGATTACTCTAACTTGGCGGAGGCTGGATATACAGATCAGGATCTGCTGTGTCCATATAGCTACAGTGGATATAAAGGGTACACACCCATGATACACTGCCTGTTATTTGTGCAACTGGAACATGACACCAGAATAACTCATGTCATACAAATTCCCACCTGTAGTGTGACCTATAGCCTGTACAATTCAATTGAAAACATAACAATCGGGTCTGTGAAAATATATGGAAATAATATTCAGTACAATAAGCCAGTTGAATGAGTGCGCACACCCTTAAACTGATATCTTGTGTATGCCCCTCTTGAGATGGTTACAGCATTCATCCATCTTGGTCTGGAATCTAACATCATGGCACATCTTCACTTGGCAATAGTTGGACACCTACCTAATAACACCTTTGATTGTATTTCAATGGAATTGTACAAGTTAGGGGTCACATAAAGATGAGAAACATTATGAAATTATCTTCTTTGGTCTGATTGTCATACAGCACACATACCTGGCAGTTTAACAGGGATGTGTACACTTGTGATATCCATTGTATATAGGTGTGGATGTAGCTGGTAGTGGTAGGCATGGACAGAGGGTCATAACACAGGTGGACACTTCTCTGATTAATACTTGAATATCATGCCTACTCTAGTACCCATAGCAGTGTCAGGGCACTGCAACAACCAGTAGCTGTACACATTTATGTCTGTTGTGTGCACTAAAACTGATATTACACACATGTGCAACATGCACAATCTATGTACCTGAATGCTTGAAACCTATGTGATTTAGTTTTGTGCCTTCCAGCTGAACATAAGCATACATACATATGCTCAGGAGATACCTGGTATACATTTCAGTTGTATGTTAGTATGGCACATATTAGTTACAGTCTTGCCACTCAATCATACTTCTCAAACTGTTACAGCAGTATGTCTGGACAATGACACACATAAATGGGTGTCAAAGGGCACACCAATATTGATACTGTATTAATATAGCTGCATCATACATTAGTACGTTGATTGCACAGTAGGGTTTGGCATCACTGTGATAACCTGGAAGATGTCCAACAGTCATAAGTAGGCTATTATGTTACAATGCCATTGCTCACAGACCTGCCAATGGTTTGGCTGTATGTGATTACAGATAGTCACAAATGCGCCTATTGTCCAGCAGAACACTGTACAGTTGAATGTTATTAATTCAATATATCACAATCAGTTCAAGACATGTCTGCAACAGTACTCTGCTATACACATGCCCTTTATAGGTCTCTTAGCTTTACAAGGCAAACATGTGTCATACTCATAATCACAGGCAACATGGATATGGAAAACATCCCATTAACTGACTTAGCAGTGGCACAGTCACAACTGTTTGATAGACACTCCTGCAGCTGTCATATATGAGCTGCCCTTTCCCAGGTGAGTCAGGATCCTGAGCTGTGAACCCAACTCGCAACCTCACAGAGCATCACAACTGGACAAACCCTAAAATGATGGGGGGATAAATAGAGACAGACTTTAAATATTCCTGTTACAAACATAGGACATTCATAGAATGATTCTTTTAGCATTATGGTGAATATTCTTAAGGATGTGGAGTCTTAAATTCAAGGGTTTGTCATTACCTGATGACTTCAATCCTCAGCTATTTGCCAGAAAAGTAGAGATCTCAGGAGTAACAGACAAAAATACATGATGGTAAAATGTGGATATTCTGTGAAGATCTGTACAGTTGATAGATATGTCTGGGTTATCTCCCACTGCAGATAGGGCCAGATGCTATGGGCATAGCAGCTGTTTAGCAGGACATTAGTACAGCATGTCTTGCTGGGACATATATTCCTCCAATTCATATTTCCATTATTACAGACCAAATACTACATTCAGTTACTTGCTTACATGTACCACTTACCTTTTTTCTTTCTTCTCTTTTCCACTTTATGTTTCATTTGTTATTTATCTCTCTCTCTGCACTACAGGGATAGAGCTGGTTTGAATAGGTGGCAGCATGGCTTTTGTAGGTGATGCTCATGGCCAGGCAATGGCCTGTGGATGTATTGGGGTTCCCCACTTGCTAACTGCATGCAGAGCAGCTGTGTAGTTCTTCCAATAGCCGATGTCATGTCAACACACTCCTATAAATAAGTACTCCATGTGGGCATTGGTCCTTTCCCTTACTTGTGAGGAAGACATCCTGGAGTTGTGTGAGCTGCTACCTCTTACAACATGACTTGTGGAGATAATCCAACTAAATGATGGGGAAGGTTCAAGACTTAGGAGCAGAATGTGAGTATTGCTGTTATCTGTTTGGAATGCTGCTAGTTTAACAGGGTTTGTCTACACATGCTACTTCTGCGTGTGTTTCAGTCTCACAAAGTTCTGTCTATGCATAGCTTCCAACTGTAGGGCCATCCACATAATGGCCACAGGTTAGCCTGTTATGTATGGGCTGTTCCCCAGACAGATGTTGTCCTTGGCAAATAATTAGCATACTCTGGTGATTGCATTATGTAGATGGTAACATCAATTTTTTTTCTGACTTTATATTCCTCAGAAAAGATATGTTGCAACAAACCCTGTAATACCAGCAGCTTTCTCAGTGTATAACAACAATATTTCACGTAAGGCCATGTATTTGGGCTTCTGTCCACCAATTACATCAGGCTTTGTCCAGATGTGATACAGTAGTAGGTGGATAGGTATACTGGTCTATCATTATTTAGTGTTGTAATTCCTGCTGAGTGGAATGGCTGGGAAACATGGTGAAGTTTGTACATTCGAGAAATAGGTGCATAGAGAATGCTCTTAGATGGACTTGTAACATATTTTATGTGGGTGACCTAAGCATCCAAGTGCTCCGGATTAGGTGGAACTCTCTACAATTAACGATGAGCGAAGCCACTGTTCTGCTGTTCTGCATTGAACAGTTGTGGCTCTGCTACACACATTCTGATTGGTTTGTGTATCACAATTACTGCCAATTGGCATCACGGTAAACAAACCAATGTATATCTCTCTGCTGCCCTTCCACATTACACAGCGTTGGTTGTGCTTAACAGTTTTTGATTGGCTCATGCTCATTTACAGCCAATCGCGAACTCGGTATATGAGCCAATCAAGTAACAGGCCTCAGGAGGATGGGAGCCAATGATGCTGGCAACAGATCTTCGTGAACAAAGTAACTCTGGCTGTCTGGTAGGTTTGTCACCATGGAATCAGAAACGTTCAGGGTATGATTATGTGCTGTATATACATCAGTTGTGTCTCTTGTACCTTATAAATTATAGCAATTACTGGGATTGTAAATTTAGTGTATGCATTTAACGGTGAATAGTTTGTATTTATTTGTGTTACCACAGGTAAGCCTGAACTAGATCCATTTTTATAAATGGATAGGTGGTCTTTCTAGGTGAACCGATGTAACTAAAATAAAACAAAATATTGTTTTTGTTTATTTATTTATTTATTCATCTTTGCTTAACGGGAAAGTCTGATTGGGATAAAATCAATTTCAGCAGAGGCCTGGGGAGAAAAGCTACCCGTTTTGACTTTTACAGAAAATACACTAACATGATATCAGAAGGAATACAAAATATAGGTAAGGGTACATACATGAGGGATAAAACAGTTACAGTAACTTACATAAACATCATTTAGGAACAGCGGATACATTGCTAGCCATGGATGTATTTGATCCTGTTATAGTAAAGAGAGACTTGATTAGGTGTCTTAGTGCCATAAATGAGATTTCAAACTGGCTACTTTTTATTCCATAGTGAAGAACCCCGTTTTGAATGGCATTTTATCGTCACAGTCATAGCGAATCTTATAGGTGGGTTCATAGGTAAGTACTAAGCTAGTTGCCCTTGTGGGCCATTTTAAGCCTAGCCAGTTTCCCCAAAAGTGACAATCAAATCTGGCACCTTGTGTGTTTATGTGTGGGGTAGGCACCTTAATCTTTAAGCTAACCGTAGCCATTAAGCCATTCCCCAACATAAAACACTGGTCTGGAATTTAAAGCATGGACCTCTCACACCCAAAAAAAGAATCATTAAATGCCCCTGATTTTAGCTGAGAATTTTGATCTGTTTACTCTTTTATCACAAAAGTAGCGAATTTCAGTCAAGAAATAGTGGAAGGCATTAAACTTACAGATGATGTATGTTAATTAAATTAATTTTATTCTGGGTCTTTGTGTTGCAAAATTTGTTTTTTTTTCTGGCATATCACTGAGTATTGAAGTCACTAAATTCTGACATACATTTCAGTTTTAGACTTCCTATTCTTCATAAAATGCATGTTAATGCAAAGCCTGTTATTCTAATGACTTTCTATGTTTACAATAGCAATATTTAAAGCCTGTCCCTGATTTTGGGCCATTTTTTCACATTATATGTTGTTTTGTCCAAATTTCTTGGTCTTAGAGGTTGAGAGTTGTGCTTTTAATATAGCCAGTGCTTCCATTGATAGACAAGCTAATGCTTCTGGGAAATGAGATAAAACTGAATAAGGCTCCTCAGTCTCTGAGGAAACTTTTCTACACCCCCAGAGTTGATCCTTCAGTAATTTCTTTATGTAAAACCACTATCTCCAAACACTTGGCTACTTCTAATCCATTTCCCTGACAGGGATGGTAGAACATTTGACAGATTCAGAAAACAGGTTTATAGCTCTTCAACCTAAGCATGCAGAACTAAAAAATTGTTAGGCTCATCTGTCGAAGTTCCTCTTGGCATCTTTTGGTGACATGAAAAAGGCTATTTCTGATGTACAAGTGTCTTATTGAATTTTACAGATGTTCTACCATGCTCCATGGTAATGGCACATTTTGCGCAGTGCAAAAATAGGGTGTTCCACATTTTAACCATTTGTCACACATTGTTAGGGTTTGTGTTCCACACTGGCCTCTTAAGAGGTTGAGACCTATGTGGGGGACAGTAACACATGTTTTAAAACTAGGCTGTTAGAACATGTCAGATGTATTACTGATACGAAATATGTAATTTCTATAGCTGTACATTTGAATAAATCACACCATGGGGACAGTAGTGGGTTTCAGGGTACTGTTTCTGAAAAAGTCTGCTCCTCGGTGTGATGAAACATTCATAAAAGGACAATTGCTATGTACAGACTCAATGTATTAAAAGTAACTGTGATACTTATCCCATAAGGGGTTAAATGACGAGTGTAATTGGAGGCTGTGTATTCAATTATGTAATTTAGTGTTAATTGCTTCTTGTGATTAAGGCATGTATTTCTGACAATGTTTACTCCTTGAAGGCTTTGACCAAGACATCAGAGTATAATAAACATGTGTGAATTACTGGCTGGTTGTATTTTTCTTTGCTATGTTTAGACATTTTATTTGTTTTGTTATGAGATTGTTGCATGTCTGGCCATTGCGTATGGCCTATCATGATTTTGTAGCAGTGTACTGTTCATTTATTTATTTGGACTGTGTGTGTGTGGGGGGGGGGCAGATGCGTGTATCATGGCTGCTTTTGTATCCATACTGTTGGCATTATTTGTTGGTTCAGTCTGGGAGGTATCATTACGTAGTAGCTCAGAACAATTCTTGGTATTGCCATGGAGATTCTCTACATAACTGTATGAGGCCTTGTGGTTGTCTGTACTATGTGCTCCAATTCTGTTCTCACAGCTAAATTTGAAGTATTTGATGAGGGATCTCAACTATTCATTGAGGCTGATAAGGGTTTATTTCCTTTCTTGGGACTTCACCTTATTCCATATTGGTTCTCTCCTTCTGTTGTACAGTTTCTCTAGGGCAGGAGACCACCAGATTAGCTTTCTTTTTTTGGAGGTGAGGGTCCTGGTTGTATTGGGTAAGGTGGTATACGTGTTCATAGTGCATTGTTGTTTGATTCTGCTGTAATGCAACTAGCCTCCATTTGCATGGCTGCCGTGAGGTTAGCCACCTCTGATTTTATGAGGCCATAGTTAGCTTTGGAAAGGCTTTTCATGGTGGTTACCTCTGCAGTGGGGGTAGGAGGGCTGTGGATTTCCAAAGGTGATTAATTTGTGTTCAGATATAACAAGGAAGGTGTTGACTATTGGTGTACAGCAACAGTCACCCATGTTAAGAAGGACCAGGTCAATGTGATGGGCATGTGCATCGGTACATGAGTAGCTTTCCCACTTAAAGGTGAGGTAGTTGAAGTCAACCAGTATGATATTGTTAGATTGGACACTATTATTCTCCAGGGTGTTTATGGACATGGAGTATGGGTCATGGGACATGTATGGGGACCTATAGCAGGCTACAACCTGAAGCACTGTCTTACCCAATGTCATCTTTGCCTGCAGGATCTGTACTGCATAATGTTGGTCTACCACTCTGGAGGTGTGTGCATCCTTTATGAATATGAAAATACCACCATCTTTGGAGCTTCAGTCCACTTTCTGATACCAAAAGTTGTTAAATTAATTATAAGCCGGTACTGCAGGGGTGCATCCTGCTGCCTTTAACCAGGTCTCTGTTACAGCACAGATGTCATTTTTCCCCAATTTAAGGAATACATCCAGTGAGTGAGTTTCCAGATTTAGAATTCCAGTGTGCAGCAGCATGACCCTCTGATTGCATGTCTTTGTAGCTGTCATATATTTCTGTATATTTATATATATATATATATATATATATATATATATATATATATATATATATATATATAATATTTATGTGTGTGTGTGTGTGTGTTCATAGGTTCATAGGATGCTATTAGGCTATCGGCCCTAGGGCCTATACAAGCCTAGTCATAACAATTCTCTGGCTATTTCTTCCCACACTATTTACTTCACTGGACCCCTGTCTAGCAGGGCAACTGATGTGATCCCTGGGGTGAATTTCCTTTCTCCCATCCAGTCGTCAAGGTTCCTTTTGAAGAGGGCCAAAGAGGCACTCTGCTTGAAATGTATGGGCAGTCTATTCCAGAGTTTGGGGAGTCTCTGGGTCAGGAACCTATCCCTCCAGCATGTTTTGTTTATTGTGATGACAAGGTTTAGATCCCTGGAGAGTGTGGCTCTGAGGGATTGGGATTTCTTTAAGTGTAGTATGTCCAACAGCTCCAGGTTTGACATGGCCTTGTATGTTAAGTAGAGATCGCCTCTGAGTAGATGATATGCGACAGATATAGCTGGAGATTTTTAAGGTGGTCAGCATAGGGCATCTGCTTTAGGCCTGTGATTCTTTTAGTGAGGTAC
>NC_056728.1:1925375423-1925500423 GCF_019279795.1 Protopterus annectens | reverse complement strand
CCACTGCTTAAAACAGCTTACTCCCACTTACCCCCATGCTAATTTCTTTAAAAGAAAAGTAAAAAGGGGTGATAGGAAAATGGTGAAACAGGGGGTATATAGAGGGAAAGGCAATAGGGAAAGTAGCTAGGGATATGCAGAACAGGTATAAGGAAGGTCCATAGCTGTCCATTTCTTCTACAGCAACAGCTGTGCATATATACTGTATTTGGAGGTATATTTAGACACTCAAACCTCTGAGAGAGGGATGAGGACAACAATAATGTGTTGTGAAGACAATTAGACCACATTATATGTGTCCAGTGGACACGTGTGTGAAATGGACAGCTATGTATGGGGCAAAATTTTGGGGGGAACAGATTGCCCTTTTTTTTAAGGTGAGAGTGGGATGTTGGGGAAGGATAGTAGCTATATTTGGGGAGGTAGTTTGGGTAGGAAGAAAGACAATACAGCATACAGGGGTAGTATATGACACATGTGGGAGGTAAACACTTTGAATGGGGAGGGTTGTTTGGAAATCAGAAGCCCATGAGCTCCCAAATGGAAACAGTGGGACTGAGATCCACACCCATTGGCAGTCACCACTGCATTTTCATGGCCCCAAAGGTGGCTGTGCTGGGAGCTGAGCAGGACGGGCAGGCTGACCCTCTAATTGTGCTATGCAACCATCAAGCTCGAATAGCAGATCTCCAAACTCCTTTTGGAGCTCGCTACATACCAGTCCTTGGACCTAACTTCTGGTGATGGTATCCTGTCCATGCCCACTCTCAGGGGGGGATAAGCCCCATCCCTTGAGGTGGTTCCACCCAAAGGTGGTGCAGGATCAGCAGATGAGGAGGTCCCAGGGTGGGTCCTAGATATGCTGGGGCCTGGTGCCATTGCCAAATGAGGTGGGAGAGGTGGGTCCACTGGGACCGGCCTTCCCAAATGTGCTATGGTGTGGCAGTTTTAGAACATATGTGGGTTAGTAATAGTCAACACAATCCAGGATTAGTTATAACAGCATGCATAGATATTTCCATTAACCCAAAGCAACGGATTTGGAATAGTTGCATAGCAAACAGAACACATGCATATATGGAACTACAGTGGCCATTACCATGGCATGCAGGTTACATTGATAGCATCAGGCCACCAATGATAGTATTTCAACATGGAACATTAATAAAAACACATTTCAATATTTGTTGAACAATAAGACATATGTCCTATCAGTAGTTTTGGTGTAAAACATACCCATTGATTTGTGTGTTTAAATTATTGTTGCAGATATGGTGGGTGGGGGTAGATGTCAAGTAACAACTTGTATATCCTTGCAGTACTCACAACTTTAATGATCACTGCTGTAATCATTACTGTACAGGTATTATTACAGTACCCTATGGTGTTGGTTTGGGCAGTGGTATGTTTGTACACAGTGTATAATTCAACAATCGTATAGCTACTTTCTACTTCTCTTACCTGGAAGACCTGTGGGGGGAATGTTTGTTAACACTACCTGACTGTTTCTATACCTATTCACAAAATCCTAGTTGAAATTATGCATTCAGCTTACTACCACTCCCAGGATTCAAACCATGGCTGTGTCTGCTGAAAATACAACAATTTGTGTTTCATCAGAGTGAGCTATTGAGAAACTACTGTCTCTTCCTTCAATGTTTTCTGTCTAAGTCTCTCTTGGTTGTACAATATGACCTTGTAATTACAACATTCTTATATAGACATTCCTAGACATATTTTTTTATATAACAGTGTGGGAAACAGTGGTTAACACAACATTACTATTCAGATATCAGATCTTAGTGAATGCAACATTTCATGCCATACAATACTAGAGTAAACACAACCAGTCCAGGATTTAGAACTTTATTGGCAGGCAGTTACAGCTGTATTTAAATATGACCTATATGGGACTATTACTGTCATATTGTCTGGTTTATTCTGTACAAACCATACACATTTTTTTTATTCTGCCAGGTGACATTCTACTCCTTTATCTTTATTTGGTGTGACTACTACAAGCAGGATTGTTACTCACCAGCGTCACGACGTAGCCTTTGCAACCTACTGGCATGTGCTTCCTGGTTCGCAGCCCACTCAGCTGGAGCTATAATGAAAATAGAGAAACATTTAGGCATACCTATCCATCACATACACAGGCTGGACTTTGGTAAACAATTATTGCTATGAATACTTACACACTGCTGGGACATCACCCCTCTGTCTTGCTTCTTGGACTCACTGCATATGTTCTTGTAGCTCAATTTGATTCACCCTTGTGGGCTTTTTCCAGGCTCCAGCTTTCCAAAAAGGAGTTTTTGCAGTATTCATCTATCTGTCATGCATGAGACGTGATCCAACCAGTGCATGCGTCTCTGTTTCAAGAGGGTGAACATGGAGGTGGTTCCCATCCTTTCAAGCACTGCACTGTTAGGGACCTTGTCCTGCCATGAGATACCAAGTATGTGCCTAAGGCAGCGCATATGGAAAACATTGAGCCATTTATCCTGTTTTGAGCGCAGAATCCATGTTTCACTGGCAAACAGTAATGTGCTCAAAACACAGGCTGTGCAAACCTGCACCTTGATGTGCACATTGGGCTTATTATTAGACAATGCTCTTTTTGTCAGTCTGTAAAATGTTGTGGTTCTTTTCCAATGTGCTTGTTTATCTCGCTATCATGAGACAAGTTGTCAGAGATTATAGAGCCTAGGTACCCAAACTCATGGAAAACCTCTAGCTCATAGTCACTCACCCTTATTGATGGCTCATTGCCCACATTTTGACCCATCACCTGGGTCTTCTTTAAATTGATTGTGAGGCCAAATTCCATACAAGCATCCACAAAGTAAGCCATGAGTGACTGACATTCTTGAGGAGTATGAGCCACAATTGCTGTATCATCAGTGAACAGGAGCTCAGTTAGATGCTTCCTAAGCACCCTAGTTTGTGGTCCAAGCCTCAACAGTTTGAAGGGGTTGTTGTCCATTCTAGCTCATAGAAAGATATTCTCTGTGGCAGTTCTGAAACAAATATCTGCAGAACTGAAAAGAAGATACCAAACAATGCTGGTGCCAGTAAACACCCGTTTACTCCACTGTGAATCTAAAAAGGTTCAGATGTGGATCTGCCATAGATGTTGTTCCCCTGCATGCCTTCATGGCAGACCCTGATAATGCTAAGCAATATTGAAGGACAGTTGATCTTTGCCAGAATGGCAAACAGATCTTTCCTACTGATGAAGCAGAATGCCTTGTTCAGGTCAATGAAGGTAATATACAAAGGTTTGTTCTGCTCACTGCACTTTTCCTATAGTTGTCTAACAGAGAAAACCTTGTTTATAGTAGACCACCCAGCTCTGAACCCATGCTGGAACAAGAGATAAACTCTCTGCAAGAATGTGTCACCTCTTCGGACAACATATGCAAACAACTTCCCCATGGTACAGAGAAGGGAGATGCTGTGATAGTTGTTACAATCACTTTTGTCATCCTTATTCATACAGATGCGAACTATGTTAGCATCCCTCAAATCTTGTGGTTCACTACTGTCTCACCATCATTGGCAAAATATTGCATGTAGCTCTGAGATTAGGGTACCACTGGCACAATTAAGGACTTCTGAGGGAATACCATCTTTCCCAGGGGCTTTTCCTGAAGACAGTGCTTTTAGTGCATCATTGAGTTCCTTTAAGGTGGGCTCAGCATCGAGTTCAGTCATAGTTGGCAGAAGATGGATGGCATTCAGGGCTCTCTCCATAAATAAAGTCTCTCTGGCATACAGCTGTGGGCAGTGTTCCACCCAGAATTCCATCTGCTTGGTTCTGTCTTTCAAGACCTCACTTGTGGCTGACTTAAGTGGGGCAATATTTCTCTATGAGGGACTGATGGCTTGCTTGATCCCATTGTACATCAATCACATGTTCTTAATATCCACAGCCTGCTGAATCTTGAAGCAAAGTTGGAGACAATAATAATTTTCACCCCACCAAGCTACCTGCTGCACTTTACTCCAAGCACACTGGAGTACCTGCAAGTTCTCCTCATTGAGCGAGGACCTGTATACTGCCAGTGCCTGCCTCTTCTCAATCAGGGGTGTCAGTACTTCAGTGTGAGCTTCAAACCAATTAGCACACTTGACTTTCTTCTTTCCAAAGATAGATATTGCAGTGTTATAGATAGCATCCCATAGTTTTTTCCATCACTTGCTGGTGTCAGTGTCATTCAGGCAGAACAAGGTTTTTTCAAGTGCTTGAACACACTTGTGTATTTCTGAAGGGTCACAGTTCTTGCCTATGTTCATGTGTGATCTCCCTTCCTTTTTAAAATGAATCTTCATGTCTGGATGTTCACCTTACTACACACAAGCAAGTGGTTGGTATCACAGTCTGTGCTGTGTTAACTGTGTGTTACCCAGACACTACCTAAACTGCTCTATTTGGTAGGGCAAGGTCATGTTTGTGCCAATGTTTTGATCCTGAGTGTCATCATGAAACTTTGTGATGGGGCTTGACATTGAAGAAGGTGTTGGTAATGCAGAGGTCATATTGGGAACAAAGTTCAAGGAGACATTGTCCATTTCATTCATCTTTCCTGTTCTGAACTGTCCCAGACAGGATGGCCAGCTGTGATGGGCATTGCAAACTCTGGCATTAAAATCATCAAGAATGAATAATGATTCATGGCAAGGGACTTTATAGATGGCAGGACTCAGTTCATTATATAGCTTGTCCTTGACTTCCTGGGTGGAAGTTAGAGTAGGAACGTAGATGCTGAAGATGTTAACCATGGCCATTGGTGCCTGTAGCTGAATTTTCAGCAGTCTCTCATTTCCCATATTTGGTGGCATGACTGAGCCAATGAGGTTGTTTCTGATTGTGAAACCAACACCATGTTCCCTGGTCTCTTCTGGAAGACATCCCATGCCAGAAAAAAGTGAAGCTCTTCTCCCCGAGACATCCAGTGGATGGCAGCCTTGTTTCCTGGAGAGCCACAATGTCCATCTGCAATATGCTGAGCTTGTTGTTAATGACTGGTGTCTTCCAAGTCTGTCTTGGTTGTACAATATGACCTTGTAATTACAACATTCTTATACAGACATTCCTAGACATATTTTTTATATAACAGTGTGGGAAACAGTGGTTAACACAACATTACTATTCAGATATCTGATCTTAGTGAATGCAACATTTCATGCCATACAATACTAGAGTAAACACAACCAGTCCAGGATTTAGAACTTTATTGGCAGGCAGTTACAGCTGTATTTAAATATGACCTATATGGCACTATTACTGTCATATTGTCTGGTTTATTCTGTACAAACCATACACATTTTTTTATTCTGTCAGGTGACATTCTGCTCCTTTATCTTTATTTGGTGTGACTACTACAAGCAGGATTGTTACTCACCAGCCTCACGACACAGCCTTTGCAACCTACTGGCATGTGCTTCCAGGTTTGCAGCCTACTCAGCTGGAGCTGTAATGAAAATAGAGAAACATTTAGGCATACCTATCCATCACATACACAGGCTGGACTTTGGTAAACAGTTATTGCTATGAATACTTACACACTGCTGGGACATCACCCCTCTGTCTTGCTTCTTGGACCCACTGTTCAAAGAGCTCCCTCTTCCTCTGCCTCAAGTTGGCATAGTGGTGCCGGACCTGCTCACCAGTCCAAGGGATACCAGTGGCACTGGTGAGATCACGGGCGAGACTTTCCCAGGCTTCTGCTTTATATTGGGAGCCCTGATACTGGTCCTGCAGTAGTCTCATGCCATGTTTTTTTACCAGGAGTCCTACCATGACTTTGGACTCCTGTATGTCCCAGCTCTGTGCCCAAAAGCATATGCCCTATCCAACACCTGCCTTACTGCCTACAGTTGGGATCTACAACCAGTTATGAGCTGTATTCTCACCTGCAGGATTTAAATACGGCCGATTACCCGGCCTTTGTAATGATTGGACGGTTTTGAATATGCTGAGCTAAGCTAAGCTACGGGCAAATCTGCTTAGCTAAGGTTGGCAGTGCTTAAAAGGGGCAGGTTCAGCACTGCTTACCAATGGGCAAATCCACTAAGCTGGGCTACTCATTGCTTAGCATTCATATGTACACAATGCTTACACTCTTTCAGCATAGCTGTACAATGCTTAGCATTGCTTATGTTTTATTTTATTGGACTACCACTTGTATGGGGTTGATTCCTCATTTATTACATAATATAGATTTGTTTACCTTCCCTGTCATCCCCCAATGTGTTGTAATTACATTTATTCTTGTGTAACTATACTTTATGGGGCACTTGTGTTTACATGGGGGTTTCACTACTTTATTGCACTGACTCCTCACATCTGAGCCTAATGCACTATGTTGAGAAATATAAGTTACTTCCTACATACACCTATAAAATGGAAATGGCTTTGGGGAGGCACAAACTGTGAACGAATACATGTAAGGTGTACACTGTAACCACTACACTATTGCACTTATGGTCATATTGGATGTCTATTGCTATTAAAATTATTGTGCCGTTTTAGCTGGTCTAAGCATAGCTAAGCAATGGGCACACTCATGCAGCTACACTTAAACTTTATTGCACACGTGAAAAAAAATGTATTTGTTGTATTTTTTATTTCGTACCCTTCCGAATATCCATGCTAATAGTAAACCTGTAATTCTGTCAACTTTCTGTGTTTGTAGGGACAATTTTCCCTTATGGCTTTGTCCAGATTTATTACTTTGATGGGTTAGGAGGTGTGTGTACTTCATACCCTGCCGAAAATTCATGCTAATGCTAAACCTGTTATTCTATCAACTTTCTGGATTTGTAGGGACAATTTTCCCTTATGGCTTTGTCCAGATTTATTACTTTGATATGTTAGGAGGTGTGTGTACTTCATACCCTGCCGGAAATTCATGCTAATGCTAAACCTGTTATTCTATCAACTTTCTGGGTTTTTAGGGACTATTGTCCCTTATAACATTGTCCAGATTTCTTACCCTGATGGGTTGGGAGGTGTTACGAGTGATCTCGCTCTATTTAAATTGCCATACGGCAATTCTGGTGTGCATGGGGCATGTGTATTGTGAGAGCACTGCTCTCAGACGCACCCCCTGCACTCGTACACAGAACCATGTCCGTATTACAGCATCTCAGCATGCCTTCATGAATATGCATGGCACACTGCTGTGCTGCGTAGGAATGGTCTGTTCCATGCAGGAATAAGCTATTCCTGTATTGGAAGTTTACTGAATCTGGGGAACAGTCTATATGCTGGGAGGTCTGACTTCCTAAATTTTTCTGTTTGCTTTGGGGGACCTCCAAAAGCACATGTATGGACAGAGGTGTAACGTATGAAAATGCACTGTTTTGTGGTCAAGGGTGGTTGTCTTAATGACATTATCCTGTTCCAAATTAGCTGGCAGCTGTATTATGGATCGGAATGAAGATATTCAGGAATGTTTTGTAGGGAAATGGGCTGCATCACAGAATGCCTACTTGGTATTGGTTCTCCCCCCTGTGGTACATGAAAACCAAATGCTGTAGTATTATATCAAGAAACTCTTGAAGCATCCATAAGGCAGAACACGGGATTCACTTGTAATATTTGCTGTTGGCTGGTGGAAGATCCCTGCAGCAAGGATTATTAACCATACAGCTGGGGTCTACAGAAATGGCAATTTCAAGTATCTCATTAGGCTGCAAGGGAGGGCATCACATATGTACCAGCTCCTGTATGGTGCCTCTCTTTATAAGGTAGCAGCACTCTATTTCTATATTGTGAAGATAATGGAAAGTTAGGTAAGAATGGATCTTTTGATGGAATGGAGGGTGACAGCATGCATCTTCACAGCTACTGGCTAACAGGACAGCCTCAAGCAGGTATGTTTCATATTAATCATTGGAGTATTCAAGAATCTGAGCATTGACACCATTACACCTTACCAATTTCCACCCTAGACTGAACCTCCCCTCTCAAGATGGGCCATGCCAGTCAAGCATGGTGAAAATTTATCCACTCAATCATCCACGTCCTCCTTGAAGGAAGATAGTATATTGCACTGATTGATTTTCAGCGGTAGCCTATTAACAGAGGAGGTGGAGGTTCTGCATAATCAACCTGTCAGTCCACTTTGCTTTATTTATCTGCTGTGCTAATTTAGATACCAGGATTTTGTGTTAGTTAAACTAATCAAGAGATCCAGGACCACCGGTCTCTAATAGCTCAGAATGCAAGGCACATATCCTCTCATGCGTTTGTAAGATACTGAGTAAAAGGAAAGTACTGCAAGTCTTTCCTGGTAGCTTAAGGTTTTTAAGCCAGATATTTTCTAAGTTATGAACCTCTGAGGTCTTTGTAATTGTTAAATATGTCTGTTGAGGTACGTCTCAAATAGAGAGTTGTATTCTATGACTGGCCTGATTAGTGTTGAATATAAGGAAACAATGACTACAGCTGAGCTGAATGATATTCTCTTGACAATTAGCTGCACCTATAGAAGGATATCCTGACCACTGCAGAGACATGATAGTCAATGGAGAGGGAATTATCCACTCAAGTCTGTAGTCTAGTTTTGAAATGGAGTAGAGTTTATACTGTATGCTGGGAGCAGGGGTTGTCTGCCAAATGTGATGATGTTGTACTTTTTACCATTTAACTTCGGCCAGTATTTAGTATACCAGGTATTTACAAGTGTAGAGTCTTCTTGGAAACCTTGGATATCAGAGGTGTAACTCAAATTATGCCAACCTACAGTTGTCTATAAACATAGCAGAAATTCCTTTTTATATTTTGAAGGTTGGAAAAAACTTGGCTTTGTGGGGCAACAATGGCCCCCTTCGAACCCTGACACTGCACCTTCCACTCACAGTGCATGAGTTTTGTCATTTAAGCACTAGGCTTTCCATCCTACTGCACAGGGGCAATTTTTATACATGTATTTTTTAATATATAATTTTATTGGTTTTACAACAGACTTAAATCCATTTTGAATATCTTGAATTTCAGTATCTCAAGATGAAAGTGCCAAAAGTGCAGTTGAGTGAAACTGCACTTAATCGAATTCGAAGTCTCGAATTCACAGTTGTCATGGCACGGTATGTGGGATTTGCTGTGTTTGTAAGGTATGGTGTGCTGTGGTATATCGTTTGCCTGCCGTTGTGTGGATATATGTGGATATACAGGTAAGTGCTGTTTTTTAAGGGTTTTAGGTAGGGATTTGAGTGTATGTGAGTGTGTTGAGAAGTTTTAGGTATAGGTTATGGTATTTAGGTCAAAGTGTGAGTGTGTAAGTGTTAAGAGTGGTGATGTTTCTATGTATGTGGTGTGTGTTTGGGCAAGGGAAATATAGAGTATGTAGTGGTGGGTTTGGTGTCTTTGCTTTTTTAGTGTGACCTCGGAGTTAGTATATATAAGTAGGGGGGTGAGGGTGGCGCAGGGGGGGGGGCTTGCACCCCCTGCTTATATGTAGGGTAGGTGTGTGTATTTGTGTTGTTGGGTTTGTGCATGTTTTGTTGGTTTGTTGTAGTGTGGGGATTAAGGTGTGTGTGTATGTTTGTTTGTGTGGTGGTGGGTGTATTTAAAATTCATGATTTTGAATTTCACTCTTTTGGAGTTTCAATGTTGTGAATGTTCGGCTTTTTAGTCTCGAGATGCTGAAATTCGAAATTACAATATTTCGAGATTATGAAGTGAATCCTTATATACATACACATATATATATATCTATATCTATATATATATATATATATATATATATATATATATATATATATATATATATATATTTATATATGTATATATAGATAGCTATATATATATATATATATATATATATATATATATATATAGATATATAGATATATATATAGATATAGATATATATATATATAGCTCACTGGCCCTCTTCAAGAGAAATCTTGATGAGTGGATGGGAAATACAAAATTCACCCTGGAGTTTACTCCAGTGGCTCTACTCGACAGAGGCACTGGGAACTAATGTCGGGTGGCACGATACCAGGGTAATCCTATGGGCTAGGCTTGTAAAGGCTCCAGGGCCATTAGCCTAGTACACCTAGTACACACCTATGAATCTATATATATATATATATATCAGTGGATATAAAAAGTGTACACACCCCTGTTAAAATGCCAGGTTTTTGTGATATCAAAAAATGAGACCACAATAAATCATTTCAAAACTTTTCTCACCTTTAATGTGACCTGTAGCCTGTACAATTCAATTGAAAAACAAACAAATCTGTTAGGGGAAAATATAAAAAATAAAAAACGTACAATAAGCTGGTTGCATAACTGTGCACACCCTTAAACTAATACTTTGTTGAAACACCTTTTGATTTAATTACAGCATTCAGTCTTCTTGGGTGCACACCTGCCATCAATTCAAGAGAGACCAATACTGAAAAATAAAGCCAGCACCTCGAGTGGTTCCAATTCATAGATTTAATTGCACAATAACTAGACCGGTTTCAGCTGTTTAAGCTTTCATCAGTAGTTACAAAGACAAAAATAAACTGCTCCTTATATACCCTATAAGAAAGCAAAGACATCACTTCCTGTCAAGGAAGAAAAAATTGTTAATTATGTTACAAATGAAAATAAATGTATAAGCAGCATACAAATAAAATATACAAAAAATTTAGTGTTGTCCATCTAAGGCTGTACCAAACCATCAATAATGTCAGTTAGTAGAAAAATAAGATAAAATATTACCTTGGTGTTGTGAAAGAGATGTGTGCTATATAAAAATGAAAAATGGTTAGCACAATAGTACATAGTTTACAATAGTCATGTCAGTAATAAATGTTGGGTAACATTGTAAGCATATATCAGTGTCAAGTTGGAATCTCTAAGAATAATAAGTATAATAAATAAGCATATATGAAAAATCACATTTTGTCATTGAGCCCTGGTGGGAAGAGCCCACCCAGTTTGACTGTCCATCTTTTCTCTTTTTTATTAAGAATGTCATGCCATCCTGTTTTAAATGCCCTATTTCCAATAATGTTGCCAATAATGCAAAAAGAGAATTTGGCTGTAGGATGTTTAATGGTGTGTCTGTATAATGCGTTGGTTGGTCTACAATTCCTGATGTCTCCCAAATGTTCTGATATCCTGATGCGGAATTGTCTGGATGTTTGACCTACATAGAATGCTTGGCACGTGCATGTAGCTAGATAAATAATCCAGTCAGAACTGCAGTTCCCAAAGATTTTAATATCATGTAGCTGACCAGTGTTCTTGCTTGTGAAGCTTTTAGTTTTGAATATATAACCACAAAAACTACAGAGGCCACAGGGATATGTACCCACTAATTTATCCCCTGTTAGTGTTCTCTGCGTACAAGAGTTATCATCCAAGATACTCCTTTTATAGTAGGAAAAATGGGAACTCAATGTTTTGCCCTTCCTATAAGAAAAATAACAACGTTCTCCTAAATAGCCCTCCAGAAGAGGGTGAGATGTGAGTATGTTCCAATGTGTATTAATAATGTTGATGAGATTGTGACTATTTCTTCCATATGTGGTGATGAATCTACATATGTTTGAATTATTGGATCTAGCTTTGTTCTTGTAAACTAGCAATGAATCCCTGGATTGCGTATTACTCCATTGTGCGGCAGAGCTGATGGTGTCCCAATGATATCCTCTAGCCAAAAATCTGCTGGTTAACTCCTCGTGATGTATGTTCAAATCCTGTTCTGAGGAACATATTCTTTTAATTCTCAGAAACTGAGATTTTGGAATATTCTTAATGATGTGTTTCGGATGGAGACTGTTGGCATGTAGTAAGGTATTGTATTGTGGAAATTTACGATGCACAGATGTTTTAAGTGTGTGATCAGGTTGTCGTTGTAAGTTGACATCTAGAAAATGAATATCATTCAGATCATATTCCACAGTAAATTCAGTCCCCCACATATTTCCATTTAGATGTTCCATGAATTCTTGAAGGTAGTCGGGACCTCCTTTCCATACAAGCCAACAGTCATCCAAGTATCTCCTCCAAATGTCAATTTCCGGTAGATACACATTATGCAGTTCGTCATAGATAATATGCTCTTCAATGTACCCCATATATAAATCTGCATAAATAGGTGCAAAAGAGGCTCCCATGGCCGTGCCTTGTATCTGCCAGTAACAATCTTGTTGGAAATAAAATACATTTTTTGTCAGAACATGTTCTGCCATGCATACAAGTAATGTGTTCATTCCAGGGGGATAGATATTGGCTTTATTCAACCAAAAATCCAGGGCCATCAGTCCTGCCCAATGTGGAATGCTAGTATACAATGATTTAACATCCAAGGTGCATAATAGCCAACCAGGTTCAAGTTGTGATTCCGAAACAATCTGTAAGAATTCCGTTGTATCCTGAATTCTGGCTCTAATGCATGATAATAGTGGTTTCAATTTTTCAGTCAAAAACATAGATAGGGGTTCCGTCAGGGATCCAATGCCAGATACAATCGGTCTTCCTGGTGGTTTGTTGATAGATTTGTGGATTTTAGGCAACAAATAAAGGTATTGTTTGGCAGGATCATTTACCGTGAGATGTTTTTTGGTTTTGTCAGAAATAATACCAGCATCGACTGCTTCTTGTAGAAAATCACCAATTTCTTGTTGAAAAGAGGGTGTGGGATCTGTGCTCATTTTCATGTAATGATGATGGTTGGACAATTGTCCATTTGCCTCATCCCGATAATAATCGGCGTCCATGACAACAACCGCACCCCCTTTGTCAGCAGAGAGTATAACTATATCCTTGTTGTTTTTAAGTTTGGTCAGAGCAAGTTGTTCCTTATAAGATATATTATTTCTTATATTATCAGATCTATTGGAATGAAAATGTAAATCTTTCATGACTGCCTGTTGGAACACTGCAACATGTTTATCCATAGGGGGAGTAAAGGTGGATTTGTGAAATCTGAAGTCTGTAGATCTTTGAGAGAGGTTAGAGTTATCCTGTTGTTTGAAAAATATGTTAAGATTAATTTTTCTACAAAACTCTAATATGTCAGAAACATGTGAACTTTCATCAATAAAGAAACCAGGAATAAAACCCAGACCTTTATTCAATATAGAATATTCATCAGATGACAAAGTGTATTTTGAAATATTTAACACATTTTTATCAGATGGAACTATTTCACTACTGACTGGAAGAGTTCCTCTAGACTTTTAACCCCGATGTTTTCTCCCACCCCTGTGTGTCCTGCCCCTAAAGGGCTAACCATGCTTCTACCTCTTTTATTGTGTGGTGATTCACCAACACTGGTTGATTCATTATCTGTTGTGGAGGACTCCTCACCAAGGGTGTTACTGGAAGATCCTGACTTTTTGAGAATTGATCTCGGTCTTTTTTTACGCACAAAGGTAAAACTTTTAGTCCCTTGGGCGAATCTCACACCTCTTTGGGATTCAAATTGTCTACCCCTGCTGTAATCTTCTTTGTCCCTAGCAAATTTATGTAATTTTTTGGATTTGAGATTATTCTCCAATGTGGTTAGTTCTTTGGATAATTTGTTCAGACAACTTTGAAATTGTGAATGATTTTCAAATTGTTTTAAATTATGACATGTGTTTTCAACATCCAGGGTATTGGCATGAACTGTCCTTTCATAAAAGGAAGCCAGTACATTAACTAGTGCCATAGCGGCTTCTTGCTGTGCTATTTGCCAATCCCTGATTAATGTGTCATCCGGTGCACCAACTAGTGGCTGAATTTTTGATCTCAATCCTCTTGGTGAAATCTTTTGAGCCTGATATGCCTTAAACAGCTTATGGTGCCAAATGTTGGTTCTTAAAGTCTTAATTTGTTTACCTAGCTGATTAAATTCAGACACACAACCGTCAACTGGATCCAATATGGGTAACTCAGTGGTATTCGAGGAACTAGTACCAATACCGAATACCTTAAGGTCATCCTTATCAGCACAAAGGCTGGATAATAATTTCCCAAGGTCCATGACTATAAGTTGTTGAGTTAAAGATTTAGCTAGGTATATTAAACAGTTCAAATTGCAGAGAGAGAAAAAGATGTCTGAACAAATCACCAATTCACTATTTGTAAAACTGAACAAAATATGTACAGTGTATACTAGAGATTCACTCAAGGGTACCAAAAGGTTCTGTTTGATGTTGATGAGATATAATGCTCAAGGAGTCAGGACAAACACTCTTAGTACAAGCAATTGAAACATATATATTGTTTCAAAAGCAAACTTTATAATCATGCTACCTCCAGAGATTCATGAGATAAAAAATAAAAATCTCAAAATATATGTAAGACAGATGTGCCTAGTTTGTAAATAGTTTCTCCAGAAAGTGCAACATCAGATTAATCAGTAATATAGAGTCAACAACAGTTGAGGTGCTAATGTTGTTTTGAATGTCTCAATCAGGATGATATTGTAAACCCTGACCATATGTTACACTGTTTGAAAGAGTTATACCTTGATTGGTAGATGTTTATATGATGATATATAATGCATGTATGCACAAAAATATAATAATAAGTTCTGAGCTATGCAATCAAAAATACATCCATATACAGTGTTATTCAGACCAAGACTAATCTGAACATAAGGAAGAAATAATGAGCTTACTTATAGTTGTAACACTGAAATATAGAACCACCTGTATCAAATGATAATCTAAACTTATAATTATCTATATGATCTTCATAACAAATATGTGTATAGCAATATTGTCCAAATAGGTGCTGTTGTTTGACATAATACCAATGATATTCTTGTGTATTTGGTTGATAGTAAAGTAATAATGCTTATTGCATATTAACACACAAAAAAATACTTCGTTCAATTTGTCAAAACCACATATGTAGCATGAGCTTCAGTAGCCAAAAGTTAGTACACAGTCCTGATATTATTCAATAAGAAGTATCAAGGGCCCAACATAATATGTTTTGGTAGGCAAAACTTAATACACAATCCTGATATTATTCAATAAAAAGTGAAAAATAACAAGGGCCCAATATAATGTGTTCGCGTTTAGCCTCACAACAAAGTAAATATGGTAGTGAAGAAATAATGATAACATATAACCATTCCACCTTGTAATTATGAAAATTTCACCCCAATCATTGTATATAACATATATACAGTTGAAGGAATCCACCATTCATGTATAGAAAATGAGTCAACATTAATCCTGATAAGTTAGATTATTGTCAATGGCGAAAGTTAAATCAGAACAAAGCATAATCCGAAAAAATTATGACCAAATAGGGGTTTGGTAACCAAAAGAGCAAATGCGATGGTTCTCATAAGAGTATCATATCATATGACATAGAAAACATAACTTTCCATATTCAAATAATCATACTAATCTCTTCAAAAAACATATAATGCACACTATATATTGAAAGCTGTGATTAATGGTATTTCTGTAGGTCCGACAGTCCTAACATAAGTCCACAAAAAGAGAAAATGATAAATCCAATCCTGTAGTTGCTGTGTATATAGGTTATTCTGGTGTAGTAATGCGCCCAAGATCAGAAATGATAACCCGACACTTGGAGAAATCAAAATTGTAGACCCAAACTGTCCCGATGTTATTATAAACTGACAGTTCAAACAGTTTCCTTCAAAAGGATTTAGACATAATCTTCTCCCGATGTTCTTATTAAATAACAAGCCAGACCGTTCCCTTCACAAAAATATATCGTGGCAAAAACGCTAACTCACTGGAAGAAAAAAAATGGTATATATAGGCCCATAATGCATATACTTCGTGAAATCGGAGAAAGGGTGGATTGTCACATGAAGCGATATCCAAATAGTCTGTTGGAGTATGAAGAAACAGTCTGTTCAAGTCCCACCAAGCTGAATAAACTTTGTATATGAGCCCCAAAAGAGTTTGCGCATTAACACACTCAAATTATAATGTCCAAGTGCGAACAGCAACACGAATGTGTATTTTTGATTGCATAGCTCAGAACTTATTATTATATTTTTGTGCATACATGCATTATATATCATCATATAAACATCTACCAATCAAGGTATAACTCTTTCAAACAGTGTAACATATGGTCAGGGTTTACAATATCATCCTGATTGAGACATTCAAAACAACATTAGCACCTCAACTGTTGTTGACTCTATATTACTGATTAATCTGATGTTGCACTTTCTGGAGAAACTATTTACAAACTAGGCACATCTGTCTTACATATATTTTGAGATTTTTATTTTTTATCTCATGAATCTCTGGAGGTAGCATGATTATAAAAGTTTGCTTTTGAAACAATATATATGTTTCAATTGCTTGTACTAAGAGTGTTTGTCCTGACTCCTTGAGCATTATATCTCATCAACATCAAACAGAACCTTTTGGTACCCTTGAGTGAATCTCTAGTATACACTGTACATATTTTGTTCAGTTTTACAAATAGTGAATTGGTGATTTGTTCAGACATCTTTTTCTCTCTCTGCAATTTGAACTGTTTAATATACCTAGCTAAATCTTTAACTCAACAACTTATAGTCATGGACCTTGGGAAATTATTATCCAGCCTTTGTGCTGATAAGGATGACCTTAAGGTATTCGGTATTGGTACTAGTTCGTCGAATACCACTGAGTTACCCATATTGGATCCAGTTGACGGTTGTGTGTCTGAATTTAATCAGCTAGGTAAACAAATTAAGACTTTAAGAACCAACATTTGGCACCATAAGCTGTTTAAGGCATATCAGGCTCAAAAGATTTCACCAAGAGGATTGAGATCAAAAATTCAGCCACTAGTTGGTGCACCGGATGACACATTAATCAGGGATTGGCAAATAGCACAGCAAGAAGCCGCTATGGCACTAGTTAATGTACTGGCTTCCTTTTATGAAAGGACAGTTCATGCCAATACCCTGGATGTTGAAAACACATGTCATAATTTAAAACAATTTGAAAATCATTCACAATTTCAAAGTTGTCTGAACAAATTATCCAAAGAACTAACCACATTGGAGAATAATCTCAAATCCAAAAAATTACATAAATTTGCTAGGGACAAAGAAGATTACAGCAGGGGTAGACAATTTGAATCCCAAAGAGGTGTGAGATTCGCCCAAGGGACTAAAAGTTTTACCTTTGTGCGTAAAAAAAGACCGAGATCAATTCTCAAAAAGTCAGGATCTTCCAGTAACACCCTTGGCTAGGAGTCCTCCACAACAGATAATGAATCAACCAGTGTTGGTGAATCACCACACAATAAAAGAGGTAGAAGCATGGTTAGCCCTTTAGGGGCAGGACACACAGGGGTGGGAGAAAACATCGGGGTCAAAAGTCTAGAGGAACTCTTCCAGTCAGTAGTGAAATAGTTCCATCTGATAAAAATGTGTTAAATATTTCAAAATACACTTTGTCATCTGATGAATATTCTATATTGAATACAGGTCTGGGTTTTATTCCTGGTTTCTTTATTGACGAAAGTTCACATGTTTCTGACATATTAGAGTTTTGTAGAAAAATTAATCTTAACATATTTTTCAAACAACAGGATAACTCTAACCTCTCTCAAAGATCTACAGACTTCAGATTTCACAAATCCACCTTTACTCCCCCTATGGATAAACATGTTGCAGTGTTCCAACAGGCAGTCATGAAAGATTTACATTTTCATTCCAATAGATCTGATAATATAAGAAATAATATATCTTATAAGGAACAACTTGCTCTGACCAAACTTAAAAACAACAAGGATATAGTTATACTCTCTGCTGACAAAGGGGGTGCGGTTGTTGTCATGGACGCCGATTATTATCGGGATGAGGCAAATGGACAATTGTCCAACCATCATCATTACATGAAAATGAGCACAGATCCCACACCCTCTTTTCAACAAGAAATTGGTGATTTTCTACAAGAAGCAGTCGATGCTGGTATTATTTCTGACAAAACCAAAAAACATCTCACGGTAAAGGATCCTGCCAAACAATACCTTTATTTGTTGCCTAAAATCCACAAATCTATCAACAAACCACCAGGAAGACCGATTGTATCTGGCACTGGATCCCTGACGGAACCCCTATCTATGTTTTTGACTGAAAAATGGAAACCACTATTATCATGCATTAGAGCCAGAATTCAGGATACAACGGAATTCTTACAGATTGTTTCGGAATCACAACTTGAACCTGGTTGGCTATTATGCACCTTGGATGTTAAATCATTGTATACTAGCATTCCACATTGGGCAGGACTGATGGCCCTGGATTTTTGTTTGAATAAAGCCAATATCTATCCCCCTGGAATGAACACATTACTTGTATGCATGGCAGAACATGTTCTGACAAAAAATTTATTTTATTTCCAACAAGATTGTTACTGGCAGATACAAGGCACAGCCATGGGAGCCTCTTTTGCACCTATTTATGCAGATTTATATATGGGGTACATTGAAGAGCATATTATCTATGACGAACTGCATAATGTGTATCTACCGGAAATTGACATTTGGAGGAGATACTTGGATGACTGTTGGCTTGTATGGAAAGGAGGTCCCGACTACCTTCAAGAATTCATGGAACATCTAAATGGAAATATGTGGGGGACTGAATTTACTGTGGAATAAAACATCTGTGCATCGTAAATTTCCACAGTACAATACCTTACTACATGCCAACAGTCTCCATCCGAAACACATCATTAAGAATATTCCAAAATCTCAGTTTCTGAGAATTAAAAGAATATGTTCCTCGGAACAGGATTTTGACATACATCACGACGAGTTAACCAGCAGATTTTTGGCTAGAGGATATCATTGGGACACCATCAGCTCTGCCGCACAATGGAGTAATACGCAATCCAGGGATTCATTGCTAGTTTACAAGAACAAAGCTAGATCCAATAATTCAAACATATGTAGATTCATCACCACATATGGAAGAAATAGTCACAATCTCATCAACATTATTAATACACATTGGAACATATTCACATCTCACCCTCTTCTGGAGGGCTATTTAGGAGAACGTTGTTATTTTTCTTATAGGAAGGGCAAAACATTAAGTTCCCATTTTTCGTACTACAAAAGGAGTATCTTGGATGATAACTCTTGTACGCAGAGAACACTAACAGGGGATAAATTAGTGGGTACATATCCCTGTGGCCACTGTAGTTTTTGTGGTTATATATTCAAAACTAAAAGCTTCACAAGCAAGAACACTGGTCAGCTACATGATATTAAAATCTTTGGGAACTGCAGTTCTGACTGGATTATTTATCTAGCTACATGCACATGCCAAGCATTCTATGTAGGTCAAACATCCAGACAATTCCGCATCAGGATATCAGAACATTTGGGAGACATCAGGAATTGTAGACCAACCAACGCATTATACAGACACACCATTAAACATCCTACAGCCAAATTCTCTTTTTGCATTATTGACAACATTATTGGAAATAGGGCATTTAAAACAGGATGGCATGACATTCTTAATAAAAAAAGAGAAAAGATGGATAGTCAAACTGGGTGGGCTCTTCCCACCAGGGCTCAATGACAAAATGTGATTTTTCATATATGCTTATTTATTATACTTATTATTCTTAGAGATTCCAACTTGACACTGATATATGCTTACAATGTTACCCAACATTTATTACTGACATGACTATTGTAAACTATGTACTATTGTGCTAACCATTTTTCATTTTTATATAGCACACATCTCTTTCACAACACCAAGGTAATATTTTATCTTATTTTTCTACTAACTGACATTATTGATGGTTTGGTACAGCCTTAGATGGACAACACTAAATTTTTTGTATATTTTATTTGTATGCTGCTTATACATTTATTTTCATTTGTAACATAATTAACAATTTTTTCTTCCTTGACAGGAAGTGATGTCATTGCTTTCTTATAGGGTATATAAGGAGCAGTTTATTTTTTGTCTTTGTAACTACTGATGAAAGCTTAAACAGCTGAAACCGGTCTAGTTTTTGTGCAATTAAATCTATGAATTGGAACCAATCGAGGTGCTGGCTTTATTTTTCAGTATTGGTCTAACTAGCTTGGTTGCCGAGCACCAGTCGTACTTGCTAGCTTGCTTCTTAAATCAATTCAAGAGACTCTGATTAATCCCAAATAAAGTTCAGCTGTCCTAGTAGGATTTCCACTATCTATATCTATATCTAGATATATATATATATATATATATATATATATATATATATATATATATATGTATATGTAAAACAAAAAGACAATATGCAACAATGAAACAACAAGTGCAGCCTTTATACACCATTTGTACACTTATTGTAATGAAAACTACTTTATCAAAAAGTATATGCATACATATATGATGAAGACATTTAATGTTGTTGTGTCTTTTGGCTTTAAGGGTCGCCACAGCGGAACTCCAGTCCGCTAATGATTGGCAGTAGATTTTTTTATGTGCCGAGTTGCCAGCCCTGACACACAACCTTCAATGAAGGTACACCCATTCACGCATGTCTCCAGACAGAAGACGCGCTAGCTGAGAATCGAACAGGACAACATCTTAATGTCAGGCGACAGCGCTACCGCAGCACTACCACCGATGAAGACATTTAATGATTTCTACAATATCTATTCATTCCTCTGTTTTCACATTCCCCATCTAGTGTCTGGTTTACATCATAATTTCCTAGTTTTATGTACATTCCGGTAAATTTGTTTCACTAAATTCCAACTTTTTGTCATTTTTTTCAATCAAGTTCTTTCTATTAATAGTGTTTGATCTGTATTATCAGTTTTAAATATACCTTGTGTAGACTTCCCCATTTTTCAACATGTATAGATTCTCCTTTCCCTTGTTATTAACGTTTTTTGAACAAACGTTAACATTAATCTAGTACTTAGCCAGTAGTAGTGCAGCAAGAGTGGGAAGAATGGGGCATTTTTCTTGAGCTCATGGTATTAAAATTGTGAATGAGAGTTCCTGCAAGTGCAGCATCATTTTTCCATGTACCAAATTGCTGGGAGAAAAAGCCACATTTGTGGTTTTGTAACAAACCTATATCTGGCATTATGGGTCTGTAGTCAGCACTTCCTTTTCCTGTCCTGGTATATCCTTCTCTGTCCCAGTCCTAATACTTTCAATGGCCATGTTATAAACTTATTAAATATTTAATCCCAACCTTTTGTCACTTGCTTCCATCTTTTTTGAACCCTTCTACGTTCCCCAAATAAATACATCATCACTGTATCCTTTATACCATGTCTCCAGCACTTTCCTCTCACTATCTTCCCTTTCATGCATTATTTTAATGGGTGTATTTTATACAAATTAAATATCCTCATCTGCTGATCTCATACATAACATTATTTCTTAAGAAGGTGGGCATTTTCCCATATTTAATTCCATTCAATGTGTCCCTCTCCCTCATACATGGCCTCCTTGACCTTTCATACCTTTTCAGCCTAGTTCTTCTTTACTCACTACCAGATTTTCTGATGTCCTTGCACATTAAACCTCTTCCTCTTTTCAGACTGCCCAATTTATTGTACTGAGCCTCTTTTCAATTTCCTTCCTGCTTGATGTGGGTATAGTATGTGTAAACCTTTATCTATGCATTAAACACTCCAAAATGTTCACTTCTAACCTTAAAGTGACTGTGTAATTTGTGGTGCAGTGCCCTTTCTCTCACTAGCTCAGTGCCTTTATTATTTATAATACCCAACTCTGTATGTAGTTTATTAACTATTTTAGCATGGGGGGGGGGGGGGTTAGCAGGCATAATGGCAGCAGGATAATTCAGAAGCTCTGACACCAAGATTTCAATTTGGACAGCTTAAGTAGATCAAACAGCCAGCCAACTCAGGATATTGTCTCTAAAGTTCTACACTGTACAGAGAGAGAGGCACAGTAGTGCAAGATTTTATCAAATGGTAGGCATCCTTTGATCCTAAAGAATCATGAGATTGCACCTCTGTTTGATTTGAGTGAAGCAGCATAGTCTCTGGCTGTGCAATTCATTCTGGGAGTGGCAGTCCTTTCTACTTTCTGAGCAGCAGTAGACAGATGCCAATCTGGTATCATGGGCATGGATCTTCCTGAGAACTCTCTTATCCTCTACTCTCCTTTACAAGGTGGTTTCATACTTGGTGAGAGCCTCCTTTACTTCTCAATTCCCGGCAAGCTTGTCTGAGGTGAAAGAATATCAGGTGTTGATGCTGCTAGAGAGGGAGTTGAAGTCATACTTGCATATGTCCTTGTAGCTTAATTTGAGTCACCCTTTTGGGCTTTTTCTAGGCTCCAGCTCTCCAAAAAGGCGGTTTTTCAGTATTCATCTATCTGTCATGCATGAGACATGATCCAACCAGTGCATGTGTCTCTGTTTCAGGAGGGTGAACATGGAGGTGGTTCCCATCCTTTCAAGCACTGCACTGTTAGGGACCTTGTCCTGCCATGAGATACCAAGTATGTGCCTAAGGCAGTGCATATGGAATACATTGAGCCATTGATCCTGTTTTGAGCGCAGAATCCATGTTTCACTGGCAAACAGTAATGTGCTCAAACACAGACTGTGCAAACCTGCACTTTGGTGTGCACATTGGGCTTATTATTAGACAATGCTCTTTTTGTCAGTCTGTAAAATGTTGTGGTGCTTTTCCAATGTGCTTGTTTATCTCGCTATCATGAGACAAGTTGTCAGAGATTATAGAGCCTAGGTACCCAAACTCATGGAAAACCTCTAGCTCATAGTCACTCACCCTTATTGATGGCTCATTGCCCACATTTTGACCCATCACCTGGGTCTTCTTTAAATTGATTGTGAGGCCAAATTCCATACAAGCATCCACAAAGTAAGCCATGAGTGACTAACATTCTTGAGGAGTATGAGCCACAATTGCTGTATCATCAGTGAACAGGAGCTCAGTTAGATGCTTCCTAAGCACCCTAGTTTGTGGTCCAAGCCTCAGCAGTTTGAAGGGGTTGTTGTCCATTCTAGCTCATAGAAAGATATTCTCTGTAGCAGTTCTGAAACAAATTTCAGCAGAACTGAAAAGAAGATACCAAAACAATGGTGGTGCCAGTACACACCCATTTACTCCACTGTGAATCTCAAAAGGTTCAGATGTGGATCTGCCATAGATGTTGTTCCCCTGCATGCCTTCATGGAAGACCCTGATAATGCTAAGCTATATTGAAGGACAGTTGATCTTTGCCAGAATAGCAAACAGATCTTTCCTACTGATGAAGCAGAATGCCTTGTTCAGGTCAATGAAGGTAATATACAAAGGTTTGTTCTGCTCACTGCACTTTTCCTATAGTTGTCTAACAGAGAAAACCTTGTTTATAGTAGACCACCCAGCTCTGAACCCATGCTGGAACAAGAGATAAACTCTCTGCGAGAATGTGGAGCCTCTTCGGACAACATATGCAAACAACTTCCCCATGGTACAGAGAAGGGAGATGCTGTGATAGTTGTTACAATCACTTTTGTCATCCTTATTCATACAGATGCGAACTATGTTAGCATCCCACATATCTTGCGGTACACTACTGTCTCACCAACATTGGCAAAGTATTGCATGTAGCTCTGAGATTAGGGTACCACTGGCACAATTAAGGACTTCTGAGGGAATACCATCTTTCCCAGGGGCTTTTCCTGAAGACAATGCTTTTAGTGCATCATTGAGTTCCTTTAAGGTGGGCTCAGCATCGAGTTCAGTCATAGTTGGCAGAGGATGGATGGCATTCAGGGCTCTCTCCATAAATAAAGTCTCTCTGGCATACAGCTGTGAGCAGTGTTCCACCCAGAATTCCATCTGCTTGGTTCTGTCTTTCAAGACCTCACTTATGGCTGACTTAAGTGGGGCAATATTTCTCTATGAGTGACTGATGGCTTGCTTGATCCCATTGTACATTCCTCACATGTTCTTAATATCCACAGCCTTCTGAATCTTGAAGCAAAGTTGTAGACAATAATAATTTTCACACCACCAAGCTACCTGTTGCACTTGACTCCAAGCACACTGGAGTACCTGCAAGTTCTCCTCATTGAGCGAGGATCCTGTATACTGCCAGTGCCTGCCTCTTCTCAATCAGGGGTGTCAGTACTTCAGTGTGAGCTTCAAACCAATTAGCACACTTGACTTTCTTCTTTCCAAAGATAGATATTGCAGTGTTATAGATAGCATCCCATAGTTTTTTTCCATCACTTGCTGGTGTCAGTGTCATCAAGGCAGAGCAAGGTTTTTTCAAGTGCTTGAACACACTTGTGTATTTCTGAAGGGTCACAGTTCTTGCCTATGTCCATGTGTGATCTCCCTTCCTTTTTAAAATGAAAGAGCCTTCATGTCTGGATGTTCACCTTACTACACACAAGCAAATGGTTGGTATCACAGTCTGTGCTGTATTAACTGTGTGTTACCCAGATACTACCTAAACTGCTCTATTTGGTAGGACAAGGTCATGTTTGTGTCAATGTTTTGATCCTGAGTGTCACCATGAAACTTTGTGCTGTGGCTTGACATTGAAGAAGGTGTTGGTAATGCAGAGGTCATATTGGGAACAAAGTTCAAGGAGACATTGTCAGTTTCATTCATCTTTCCTGTTCTGAACTGTCCCAGACAGGATGGACAGCTGTGATGGGCATTGCCAACTTTGGCATTAAAATCATCAAGAATGAATAATGATTCATGGCAAGGGACTTCATAGATGGCAGCATTCAGTTCATTATATAACTTGTCCTTGACTTCCTGGGTGGAAGTTACAGTAGGAACGTAGATGCTGAAAATGTTAACCATGGCCACTGGTGCTTGTAGCGGAATTTTCAGCAGTCTCTCATTTCCCATATTTGGTGGCATGACTGAGCCAATGAGGTTGTTTCTGATTGTGAAACCAACACCATGTTCCCTGGTCTCTTCTGGAAGCATCCCATGCCAGAAAAATTGAAGCTCTTCTCCCCGAGACATCCAGTGGATGGCATCCTTGTTTCCTGGAGAGCCACAATGTCCATCTGCAATCTGCTGAGCTTGTTGATAATGACTGGTGTCTTCCAAGCATCACTGCTGTTCTGTAGATCTTCCATAAGGCCTGTAGTCATCCTCCTTATGTTCCATGTGCCTAGCCTAAAGTCTGGTTTATTTTGTTGCTTTTTTGTTTTTCCAGGTGTATGGTTCCAGGTGTATGGATGTGTTGGGAGTCTTTAGAAGGTAAGGCTCATCAGCCTGGGAAGGCAGCCCACCTAGGAGAAGGTAAACTCTGATTTATAAACCTCTGTTGCCATGTGGCAATATGTAGTCATGGTGAAGGCTTTGGGAATAAACCACAAGGCAAAATCTGGAAATGGAGCCACTAAGGCACTCAACCTCACTCTGGTAGCTCCAGCAATGACACTAATGCTAAGTTGTACTGGCTTTGCCTTTTGCCTTGGATTACATCAGTGTCATGGAGGGTGGGAATCTGCTGATAGGCCTGTACCCTGGAGAAGACACTCCAGCTTCACTTTGTGAGTGGTGACACAACATGGAAAGCAGCAGTTAATGGTAATAAGTCAATGCATTCAAATGGTGTAGAGTGAGGTGCAAGGGGCTGCTTCTGATGGTGGGAAAGATACTTTGATCTCACTGGGCAGTTACTGTCCACCTTAAGCTGAGCAGTCCCCAGCCAAATAGGTGCTGTCTTGCCATGGTCCACTTGCTCCACTGAGTGTGTAGGGCCTAGGGAAACAACTATGTAATGGCCATCAACTTAGAGGATTCACATGGACTGTGGGTCTAGACAAATTTACCTCCATTGTCACACATGATTTGGAAGACACAAGGGTGATACAGGATCCTGGTGACACCAACGCCGCAGATACCAAGGTACCTGCAGCTATGCAGGAATTTCTCCAGATAGGTACATCATTAAATGGGTCTATATCAGAACATCGAAGTTTTAAAACTTCAAATGTTCTAATATCGACCCGTTTTGAGTGAACGCTAAAAATAGCGAAGCTGCAGAACACCGAATTCTTTCCTAGGGAAAGAATTCAGTTAGCCAGTTCTGTGGCTCTGCTATTTTTAGCACTGTGACAGAAATTTACAGGTCAGGTTCAGGTAAGTGTGCAATTGTGTGGTTGTTAGGATTAGGGCACGGGTTAGGTGGGTTAGGGTTAGGGCACGGGTTAGGTGAGGTAGGGTTAGGGCGTGGGTTAGGTTAATTAGGGTTAGGGGTGGGTTAAGTGAGTTAGGGTTAGGGCATGAGTTAGGTGAGTGTGCAATAGTGACGGACCTTAGGGTTAGGGTTTGGGTTAAGGTAAGTGGATAGATAGTAGTGTATGTATAGTTTAGTGTAGGGCTAGTTGTAGGATTATAAGTGCATGTGTGTGTATTGATGTTTTTAGGTGTGCTTGTGTTGTGTGTATGTGTTTCGGAATAGGAAATTTTTTCCCAAGGAAAACATTCGTCGTTCTGAATGTTCGATATTATGTGGTTTAGATATTTTAGGTTCGATGAAATAGCATTCGCTATTTTCATCTTTTGATAACTTGTTATAAACGCCATTAAATTCAGTGTGGCTGAGTGATGTACAAGCTAAGACGGACCATCAGGAAGAAGATGAAATGGCTGATCTAACAACCCCAAAAAAAATGCTTTGGAAAATTGTCATAGATGCAACAATCTGAATCCTCTGGGGTGAAAGGAAGGGATAAGGGTACGAACATTATCCATTTCTTAGCTAGAAGATTTGCAAGCATTTTAAAAGGTGATGAACTCATCATTATTGAACATGTGCATTGATTCTTCAGCAGGTAAACCCCCCAAGCATGTAATCTTCAGATTTTCAAATTTACAGATAAGGATCATCTGTTGTAGACCGTCAAAAAAGGTAGGGATTTCCAGTTGCTGTGTCATATGGTGAAACTAATAAAAGAGTTTTTGAAGATTTTTCTCAGGAAGAGGAAAATCTTTTCTGATGTAAGGGCCTTATGCTATAAGAATGATATACCAACATTTTCAATTATCCGTCCACTCTGATAGTCAACGTTAAGCTTGCTAAACACTCTTTAACTACCCCAAGTATGATGCTAGCTTTTCCTCAAAATAATCTGCCTGTAGAAAATGTACTCAACCTTGCAAAGCATAGCTCTGAAAGTAAAGAACAACCCCTATGAACACTACTCCCCTGCTGTGATGATCAAAGAAAGTGACCAGTCTAGGCAAATTCTAGACTATTGTACCAAGGATAAAGGGTCCTACAGATAGCTCTTGCAATGTGGATACCCTAGAAAAAGTAGTGCATTCACCAGAAAAGCTGGTGTATAGAGAAGCTTGGAGTACCAGTGCAAAATGGCTTTAAACCATTGCAAGCTGTTGAGAATATAGATGCCACTCTGATTGAAGACCCTGCTGTACAGGTCTCTAATGCTGAACAGGCTGGCACTTCTCTCACTTCTTTCTCTCAGCCTCTGGACAAATCAGTTCACTCCATTTTCAAGGGGAATTACCACACTAAAGGAGGGAATAAGGGAAACAAATCAAAGAAGCAGAAGAAACTGGAAAACTCTTTATACACAATCCTGCAAAATAGCTTTTTTTATGCTTGAGGTTTCAGTTCCCAATCACTTTGAGTAGATTATTGTAGGTTTCATGATAAGGTGATGTCATTATACTGTGAATTCACCATTACCTGATGTGTCCAGAAGAATAAGACTATCCAAAGTCTTACCCTACAATTTTCAGCAGGTCTTTTTTTTTTTTCTTGAAAGACTTTTTGTCTGTTGTTACTTATTTATTGTTTATTGTTAAAGAGTACATAGTTGTTCAAGTGTTTCAATTTAGAGTAGCAATTCTAGACATATATTAATGATGCTAACATTGCTAAGTAATAACCCACGAGTGGGTGTGGGTATATCAGGATTTGCACACTGTTGACATGATTTGATCACGGGGGCAAAGCCTGAGTGATTAAACAAAGCCAGCTGTGGGTAAATCCTTATTTAGCTACAACCATGAGTGGGCTATTGCTATATACAATGACATTATTTAAGAAAGAAATTACTTACCTTTCTTAATGAATGTCTTTGTATAACGGCACCGTAGTGTTCTTCCACATTGTTTCCTGTTCTTCTGCATTTTCTGATGGACTGCACATGTGTTTGTAAGTTACATTCCCATGCTTGCACAGTACATCAGCACTGTTGACAGAAGTAGTGTGAACTATTTTGCCCTCATCCATTGCTTTGGTGATCACAAGGCTGAGATGGCATGACCTGCCCTTGATGAAATCAAACTGCATTGGGTCTAGTGTCTGGAGATTTCCTATGTCATTACTGATAATTTCCATAATAATTCTTGCAATACCTATTTGAAACTGGTGAGACTTATGGGTCTATAGTTTCCAGGGTTTGTAGATGGTCCACCTTTGTGCAGCCGCATGACTGTTGCTGTTCTCCATTCATGAGACACAAAGTCTGTTTGGAGGCTGGGGTTAAATAGTGATTCCAGTGGGCCTTATAGTTCATGTGTCCTGCTATTTCAAAGGCATTCTAGGATATTATCTGGGCCCATTGATGCAGTGTTCTTCACCTTAGAGTTAGCATTGAGGACTTATTCATTAGTGATAGTATAGGGAGTTATATTTGATGGTATTTTCTGTGGAGAGGTTGAAGGGGAGAGAAGTTAGAGTTGAATTTATCTGCCAGGAGGTTTGCTATATCTTATGGCTTATCACTTTTTTAATTTCTCCAAGACTTTTGGGTTTCTAAAAACATGATGGGAATGGACCCCATTCCTAAGTCTAACTACGATTAAAGTTCATGAAATTAGTATTGACCTTTGATGTTAACCAGAAGTGCTCTTCACAGCGCCAGCAATGTGCCCAGTAATGGCTCCTTCTGCAATTCGTATGAAGTTATATAATTTGGTAAAATATAATATGATTGTAGATTATTTTTTATAAGACCCATTGCTCCTACTAATACCGGAACTGTCTGGGTATTTTTCTTCCACATTGCTCTTGTTTCTGCTTGCAAATCTTGGTACTTTATGACTTTGTTTCTCTCTGTATGTAAGACACTGTAGTCACTGGGTGTAGCAATTTCAATAATTAATGCTACTTCTGCCTTCTTTTCATGGACCACTATATCTGGTTTTCTTGCATCTATTTTTTAAACTGTTGGTAATGGATATAAACTTCATCATTTTCTATGATGCTTTGTGGCTCTTGGTACCAGTGTTTTTCAGCTACTTCAGTATTATAATGTTTGCACAATCCCCATATTCAACAGTCTTGCTACATTATTATGCTTTTCAGTATACAGTCCTTCTGCTATTAGTATGTTACAACCAACAACAAGGTGTGCAGGTTTACTATCATTTTATTGAAGTGGACTTGATCAAAGCCACTTTGGGCGAAGTCTGAAACTTGAACATTTTAAATGTCAAACTCCCATATTGCAGAAGTACAAATCTCACTCATATCTCGACCCATGTTTAATGCTTGTTCCTAGGCTGAATTTGGAATGTATTTTGGAAATATCAGAATTCAGCTGTGTGACTTTTCGCAGATGTGGGTCAATGATACAATCAATTGACCAAGTCCATTTCAATAAAATGATAGTAAATTGGTGTGCAACTGTTTTCAGTTCTGTTTTTCAAATCCTATATTTATTTGTTTCTCCCGCATATTCAATGGACTTTGTAAACCAACATGTCTGTAGTCCACTGTCTTGGGCCACCAATATTAACCTTTCATCTTTTGGTTTGAATTCACCTTTCCTTAACCATTCCTGCATTCAATCTTGATCAACATGAGGTTGTTCCAGGAGTTTTCTATACTTACAACTATATTTTTCCATTTTCCACATTTCTTGCCTTCTTATCTGATCCTTCACCTTATATCCTTTCTTTTGTTTTTTTGGCATATTCAGTTGCTGCCTAATTTTATCTACTTCTGGTTTGATTTCCATTCCTGGTTGATGTTGCTATACTTCTACTAGACTGAGCAGGGAAATCATCTTAGATTTATTCTCCTGATGTTTCAAAACTTTCATTATGTTTGGTTCTTGTGAGGTCAGAAGATATGTATGTGGTCCCATTACTGCAGAGATATATATGTAATAAATTTCAAGGAGACCCATACCTCCTTCAGAACTGGGAATATATAATCTTGGTATGCACTGATTTTTATAAATCATTTGATGAGCATGAAGCATCCCTTTTGTTTTCCTGTCTAAGGTATCCAACACCTTTTGGGGCCAGTCAGTCACTCCAGAACTGTAAGTTAGGACAGAAAGAGCAAATTGGTTTATAGTTTGAACTTTGTTCCTAGATGTCAACAGTATTTTCAGGATTAATTTGTCTTCTAAAATATTCCTTACTGAGTTTTATTTGCATTTGTTCATGTTTTATTGTTGATCCTTCACCGTTTCCCAAATATTAATACATTCCCTCTTGCTCAAGTTGTTTTGTATCACATTCTTGTTCCAAACTGATGTTTTCATGGTGCTGTAGCTTTCCTCCTTTAAAGGTTGCTTTTGCACATTTATCAAGACCAAATGACATATTAACTGAAAAAGTTTTGACTACTTGCAGTTGTGCTTTCAGTTCCTCATCTAATGAGCTATACAGTTTTAAATCGTCTTCAAACAGAAGATGAGAAGTCTTTACACTTTTTCTAGGAGCCAAACCATAACCATGACCTAATCTTTTAAGCAAACAGCTTATTAGGTTAAAGGCAAGACAAAAGAGCAGCAGTGACAGAGTTATCCTGGAATATCCCCATTTGAATTTTTATCCCTGGAATGATAATTTGTCTTTTATCATGGCTTAACTGCAGAGTGGTTTGCCACTGTTTTGTTGATGTTTGTCAGCTCTGTAACAAAGTCTATGAAGAAGCAGGGGTTATCATGTTTAGGACCATAGCTAGAACCTAAAATCAGTGTTCCCTCTGGGACAGTATCAGCAGCTCCATTATCAATGAGTTCTTCACACAATTGTAGATTGCCTTTAAGGTTGCAGACATAGCTAATGAATGCTTTGTGGTTGTAGGCTACTTAGCCTCTGAGGCCAAGTCTACCTCAAATTTGGCTTTGGTGGACTTTGTCCTCTGAGTTGTTTGTTTAGTTTGATGAGAGTCCTTTTATCCTGATGGGTGCTGCACCTCCTAATTTTTGCTGTCATTTTCTTCCTTTAGTTACACACCCTATTGGTGTGATTTCACCAGCGCAACTTTTTCTTGTTTAGTTCTGGACATCTTCCTGGTGGGTACAGCTGCCTCCATGCAGCTATTAACATACTTGTATAGGGTTTCTGTGAACAGTTCTGCATAGGAAGCAAGACAGCTCAAGTTCACAGTTTGTTCTATTGCATGTAACTGAGTTTGTCATTTTACAAGCCAATATGATGTTAATAATAATTCATTTTCATAGATTCATAGATGTTATAAGGTATTCTACATAAGACACCTCCTGCTTTCAAGAGGGCAAACCCAGGAGGATAAGACTAAATTATCCAATGGTCAAAGTTTGCATTAAAAGTAGTGAGGGTATGACTGTATTTAATATGTAAAAGTTTTATTCCCAAAATGGGGGGGGGGAAGTACTAAGCAGTAAATCTTTCTCACCAGTGTGTCTTTTTTTATTTGTTAAAGAAATTCAAGTCTTTAGTTTGAGTGCTTTTGGAGCCATTTTGTGGGGGTGTAAGAGATCAAGGAGAATTGAAACTTTAACGGCACAGAATGCTAGACATAAATAACTGTGCAGAGGAATTTAAATGACACAGTACAAAGGTAGATCTCAGAGAGCTTCAAGCCTGACTTGTTCATTGAGGGTCATTGATCAGATGATTAGGAGTTCCTAGCATCTTTCTAGCTGTCCTTACCAATATGGGATAACTCTGCTCACTGCATATTGTAACCTCATCCCTGGTCAAATTCCATTGCATACTACAAGGGTATCAGTCTGACTGGGGCAGGGGAATGATAACCTCTTGTGATGACAAGATTATTTTACTTATTGACTGGACTAGAATGAAGGCTTTACTGACTGTTGTTGCTACACAGGGTCAGGGGGTATGGAGTTTTCTATGAAACATCTGAGATTTCTAACAACTGTATCAGTCTGGTGTGGGGTGCTGTCTATACTATATGCTGTTGTAAGTTTTGTTTACCAAAGGCATAAATTCCCTCCTTCTTTGTCTTGAATTTAAGCCCATTTCTAATACACTCACAGTTTGTATGGTTTAGCCCTTACTTCAGTAGGACAGTAACAGATGCTAAGTTAATGAAAACAGCCAGATCTCAGTCAACTAATTTAGTTAGCCAAAGGTATGGTTAGTGGTTTGGTTTGGAGATCCAAGACATAGATGTTGAATGAAAGGTGCCCCAGAACTCAGCCCTGATTAATGCCAATAGTCATATTTTTTACTTCTGAGGTAGAATCTGCTAATTAAACTATGTGGCTTCTATCATCAGCCAGTTTGTTAACCATCTCACAAAATAGGGGTCTCAATTTAAGTCTTCAAGCTTATTTATGATTCCATCATGGAGAATAATATCAAAGTCCCTGACCATATCCACTGTATGAACTGCATGACCATGCTCTATAGTTTAAATACGTTTCTGAAGAAAGTTTACTAAGTTAAGTAGTCATGACCCCCCCTTTGAAGAAAAAAAGGCATATTTTTGCATGTCAAGAGCAATATCATTTTTTGATATTGGTGAGTATGCAATCAGATAGCATGTGCCCCACAGTTTGCAAATTAGAATTACAAGTATGATGGCCTATACTTCTTTGTATATGAGATAGAGTCTCCTTTATGGAGAGGCATAATGATAACTATTTTCTATAACTCAGGAATTTATCCTGTGGCTATGCTATAAGGTGTACAGTCTCAGAGGGGATTCAGAAAGGGTGTGTTTGGTGCTATTAACTAAACAATGAGCTACACTGTTGGGGTCCATAAGGGTATCATTTTGAGACTTAGGAAGTACAGTTAGGACATGTTCCGTTATAATCTCAGGAAGAGGAAGAGACTTGTGATTAGTAGAACTTTAGTGACAGTTTCTGGTGAGAAATTTTTCTGCAAGGATCTGAAGAATATCTGTAGGGAAAGCGTACATAAAAGCTGTACAAATTAATTCCCAACATTGCTGAGTGTTGTTTATTAACCATCTGATGTAGTTAATGAAGGGTTTATAATTATCTTAGCTTTGGGTGCAAAATGTAATTTATGTTCTACTTTGATCATCCTTCTGTTAACTTTTATATTCCTGCTGAACTTTTTGACAGCATTTAAAGTTGGTATATTTTTATTTAACAAAAAACTTTGAATAGATTTTCCTTTTACTACTGAGCTCATCAATCCTGGAATTTAATAAAGGTGGTCTCTTTCTGCATTACACAGTTTATTTGTATCTGACTAGCACCAACTGGTTTTACTATTCAATAGATGGAAGTAAAAGTCTAGAAGCAAAATTCTTTATATCAGTGAGAACAGATACTACATGGTGGGAAGGTGGACTCTTCTGGTTGATTTATGAGAGCGAGAGGTATAATCTTAACAAGTCTGTCCTTTATATTCTTTGATTGTAGATGCCCTAAAGGAGAACATATCTGGTCTGTGACTGCATTTGACCAGGTGCAACATTAGTGGAGAAGAAGTGGAGAGGATTTTACCCCCTAGTGGGATGATTAACTATTTATGCAACAGATGCAGCATTCACCAAGTTTAGGAATCTTTGGGTGTACTCAGCATTTATAGTATCAGTGCTGCAGTTTATTGATGGGTGTTTGAAATTACCCATTAAAAAGTTATTTTATTTGATAGAAAGTCAGTAAGCTCAGTTAGAAATCTTTCATAGTCTCACAGGGACATGGTAAGTGACATATAGTGAGTTATAAACTGATAATTTGTCTTGCTTAGGGTAATTATAAGTTTGATAAATTCTGTTTGTAGGTTGTGCGGAATCTGTGTAGATATAATTGGGTCTCTGGAAAGCATTGTTAATTCCATCAGTTTCCAACATGTCTGAATTTCAGACAGGTGCTAAAATATGGAAAAGATTGAGTGCTGCCTTTATACCAAAACCAAGTCTCTGTAAAAGAACACATATAGGAATATGTTCAAGTTGTAGGAAAATCTTAAAATCTGGCATTTTATTGTTATGACATCTGACGTTGAGCAAAACAATGTTGACATGGTCTAGATTAGAAATCATTGCACATTTTTGCTATGCTAGAATATCAAGAAGGTGGACTTTGCATTAAGAGATCAACATGAAGTCAGAAAGTACTTTGTTCAGGATGGAAAAGCCATGGAACACAAGCTATAGATCATGCCTGGTGAAGTCAGTTGGGTTAGCAATAATACTGTGTCAAGCTGTCTCTTTCTGTAGACCTCTAGAATGACACCAACTATTTAGCCAGTTGTTAAACCTAGTCATCCTTTCTGTGTAACTGGGCATCATTCTGAGTGAGGGCATGGTTTCACTCAGGGATAGAGTTTTACTCACATCCAGTGCATGCACAGTGAGCTCCAAAACATTTATCTGCATATTTTTCTAAGAACAGTGCTTCTGGTCATTCACACAAACATGAACCACCATCAGGACATAGTCACATTTGTCCAGTTTGAGGGTTTTTAGAAGCCTCATGATGTCACAGACCTTGGTACAGGAAAGGCAGCTGGTCATCCTGTCTTTGTACAGCTTAGTGAGTGTCAGAATGCATAGTGAAAAAGTCAGCTATTATTAGAGCAGTTCTACTTGATTATATAGACTTAGTGGCAGTGAAAGGTTTGTGGGTGACTCACTGAGTCATGTGAGGACTTGTGTTAAAGGATTGCTGAGGCTCTTTAGTCCTGATTTTGCATAGCTGGAAAGTTATTTTTTTTTCAACTCCAGCATACATTGGTTTGATATCACCTTGTGGAGGTATGGATACATTTATGTGTTGTTTACCAACATTTGTTCAGGAAAGAAAGTGCCATGCAGGTTATATAGTTATTTGCATCTCTAACAGACCATGTCATCTTCCAATAATTGCTGGTTATCAATGAGAATTAGGTAATTCCAACGCTTTCTCAGAATACCAAATGCAATGAGTCTGGCTACAAAAAGGATAGACGCAGACTGGGCTGCCATGTTTACCAGGTTGGTTAAATTAACAAGGGCAGGAAAGATATAATAAAAACAGTTAAATATGCAGACAGAGACTATGTTTTTGATAAATAAACATGCTGTATAAGAGATATGCTAATTGAAGTAAGGAACACTGATTCAATAATTATTCAAACCTATAGGGAAGAAATTATGCAATACAGCCTAATCAAGAGTAATACACATCTACAGTATGGCACATCATCCAGTTACAGTAGTAACGGTGCAATAAATGAATCCAGTATAATACCAACAATATGAGAGCTGAAGAGGTTGTGTAACTTATACACAGTCTAATCTTTGAATAGTTTTGTTCATTATAAAATCATGGTAGTAAGAGACCAATACACAAATTCTGTATAATAACAACTGTATGAAAGCCAAGGAGTTAGAGAAATTACTCATATTCTGTTCTAGAACAGCAGACTCACATGCTACCAATAAGTAGATTTTGGCTTGGATGCCACCCATCACACACTTCAAGCCCCAATGCCAACAAAATGAAGAGAAATTAGCTTTGCTGTCACAAAACACAGACCTCATAGAGTGAATAGGCTTGCATGCCAAGCAGTCATTACTTCTAGGATTTATCAGACTCAGATTTTACATTATAGGATGCATCCAGTTATAGGTCTGAGGGCAACAAGCAACTATTATAACAGCAACAATTTGAGCAACTGACCACTGGCAAAAATATATCTAAATCTTGTAAATAAACACCTGTAAAAGTATGCAAGGCTGTGCAACAGGGATGGGAGAGACAAGAAGATCTTGTAAACAATTAAGGCAGCTGTGTGCATCTCAGAGTAGCACAGGAACAAATTGTACTACCAGTGGCAATCTTTAACAACTGTGCAAACTAGGTGTGGAATCAAGATGAATGCAGGGATTGTTAGATTGTTATAAAAACTTTATAAAATTTTTATTTTATTTATTTATTTTGCATTTGTTGACCGGGAGAGTCCGACTGGATACATGCCCATTTTTAGTGGATGCCCGGGGAGAAAAGCTCCACAGATTAAGAACAAACAAGTATGAGATTTCTACATAGTAAGCAAGTATTCATGGGAAAAAACACATGATTTAACAAGATTCCATAGTCTTAAACTTACAAAGCACAATATTCATTGGTAGTTACAAGATTTAACAAAATTACATAGTTTAAATTTAAAGTATAGTAGTACATAGAATGTACTGGTTTCCAGTAATAACATTGCTTGAGACTATGTATCTAAGAGGGAGTTGTGAGAGGGAGTTAGGGTTAGTGATGTGAGAAGTGGTTGGAATGTGTATAGTACTGGACTGTTGGGGTGAGTGCTGACAGGTGAGGCACAATAGGGAGGAGTCACAATTATTATTCAAGGGTTAAAAGTGAGATGGAGTAAGAGAGTGGGTCAGAGGGTGTGTATAATATGGGGTCGACTTGGTGGGAAGCAAGGGCATATCCATAGGAGTTTTAAGCATTCTTTTAGTAGTTTTTTGAATGTAACCATTGAGTTGGATGAGGTAACGGCAGAAGGTAATGAGTTCCAAATTTTACCTATGTAGTTAGGGAAGAGGGAGTCACCTGCTGTGTTATTGCCTTTGGTTACCTTGAATAGTCTATTATCACTACAGTGAAGTTGTCTGGTATTAGTTTGTAGTGTAAGTAGATGAGATAGTGCTTATCACTAGAGCGAAGGTGTCTGGTATTAGTTTGTAGTGTAAGTAGATTAGATAGTGCTTATCACTAGAGGAAAGTTATCTGGTATTAGTTTGTAGTGTAAGTAGATTAGATAGTGCTTATCACTAGAGGAAAGTTATCTGGTATTAGTTTGTAGTGTAAGTAGATTAGATAGTGCTTATCACTACAGTGAAGTTATCTGGTATTAGTCTGTAGTTTAAGTAGATTAGATAGTGCTTATCACTAGAGTGAAGTTGTCTGGTATTAGTTTGTAGTTTAAGTAGATTAGATAGTGCTTATCACTAGAATGAAGTTATCTGGTATTAATTTGTAGTGTAAGTAGATTAGATAGTGCTTATCACTAGAGTGAAGTTGTCTGGTATTAGTTTCTACTTTAAGTAGATTAGATAGTGCTTAATACTAGAGTGAAGTTGTCTGGTATTAGTTTGTAGTTTAAGTAGATTAGATAGTGCTTATCACTACAGTGAAGTTCTCTGGTATTAGTTTGTAGTTTAAGTAGATTAGATAGTGCTTATCACTACAGTGAAGTTAGCTGGTATTAGTTTGTAGTTTAAGTAGATTAGATAGTGCTTATCACTAGAGTGAAGTTGGCTGGTATTAGTTTGTAGTTTAAGTAGATTAGATAGTGCTTGTCACTAAACTGAAGTTGTCTGGTATTAGTTTGTAGTTTAAGTAAATTAGATAGTGCTTATCACTAGAGTGAAGTTGTCTGGTATTAGTTTGTAGTTTAAGTAGATTAGATAGTCCTTATCACTATAGCGAAGTTGTCTGGTATTAGTTTGTAGTTGAAGTAGATTAGATAGTGCTTATCACTAGAGTGAAGTTGTCTGGTATTAGTTTGTAGTTTAAGTAGATTAGATAGTGCTTATCACTAGAGTGAAGTTGTCTGGTATTAGACAGTGCTTATCACTAGAGCAAAGTTATCTGGTATTAGTTTGTAGTGTAAGTAGATTAGATAGTGCTTATCACTAGAGTGAAGTTGTCTGGTATTAGTTTCTACTTTAAGTAGATTAGATAGTGCTTAATACTAGAGTGAAGTTGTCTGGTATTAGTTTGTAGTTTAAGTAGATTAGATAGTGCTTATCACTACAGTGAAGTTAGCTGGTATTAGTTTGTAGTTTAAGTAGATTAGATAGTGCTTATCACTAGAGTGAAGTTGGCTGGTATTAGTTTGTAGTTTAAGTAGATTAGATAGTGCTTGTCACTAGACTGAAGTTGTCTGGTATTAGTTTGTAGTTTAAGTAGATTAGATAGTGTTTATCACTAGAGTGAAGTTGTCTGGTATTAGTTTGTAGTTTAAGTAGATTAGATAGTGCTTATCACTAGAGGGAAGTTGTCTGGTATTAATTTGTAGTTTAAATAGATTAGATAGTGCTTATCACTAGAGTGAAGTTGTCTGGGATTAGTTTGTAGTTTAAGTAGATTAGATAGTGCTTATCACTAGAGTGAAGTTGTCTGGTATTAGTTTGTAGTTTAAGTGGATTAGATAGTGCTTATCACTACAGTGAAGTTGTCTGGTATTAGTTTGTAGTTTAAATAGATTAGATAGTGCTTATCACTACAGTGAAGTTATCTGGTAGGTACTAGGCTATCGGCCCTAGGGCCCATACAAGCCTAGCCAAAAAATGTACCCTGGCTTTTGCCACCAAAGAAAATTATTTTCCTGTGCCCCGGTCGAGCAGAGGCACAGAAGTGATCCCCGGGGTGAATTTCCCATTTCCCATCCAGTCATCAAGATTTTTCTTGAAGAGTGCTAATGAGGAGCTCTGTTTGACATAGATAGGTAGTCTGTTCCAGAGTATGGGAAGTCTCCGGGACAGGAATCTATCCCTCCAGCATTTTCTGTTTATTGTGGTGACAAGGTTAAGGTCCCTAGAGCGTGTAGCTCAGAGGGATTGGGATTTCTATATGTGGAGCATGTCCAACAGCTCTGGGTTTGACATAGCTTTGTATGTTAGGCAGAGATCGCCCCTGAGTAGGCAATATGCGATGGAGTAAAGCTGTAGCTTTTTGAGACGGTCTGCATAGGGCATCAGTTTGAGGCCAGTAATCCTCTTTGTGAGGTATTTCTGTGGTCTTTCCAGTTGTTGTAGATATCTTGTGAGGTACATACCAAAAGGGGCATTGTACTCTATAATGGGTCTAATGAGTGATGAGTAGAGGGGAACAATGACCTCTTTTTTTCTGGATGATAATCCTTTTGTGATCAGATGAGCCACATAGAAGGATTTCCTGACCACTGTGGCGATGTGACTATCAAAGGAGAGACTACTGTCCATCCGTGTCCCAAAGTCTCTTATTACATTTTTGGCATTAAGTAGACTACCAGTTATGTGGTAGTTCATGGGTACAGAGTTTTTACCAAAGGGGATGACAATACACTTTTTGGCATTGAGCTTCAGGCCATGGCTTTGACACCAGGTATCTGTCTCAGTGAGGCCCTTTTGTTGTTTGTCCACATCGTTAGGAGTTTCGATTATGACTCCTAGTTTGCAGTCATCTGCAGACTTTGTCAGCCAAAGACCTTCTGTGTTGGTCTGCACTTCAGAGAAGTAGATACCAAATAGGAGAGGACTCAGGACTGAACCCTGTGGTACTCCACTTGTCACTGGTCTGGTGTCGGATTTGGAATCCGCTATTTTCACAGTGTGGGTTCTGTCCATGAGCCAAGTTGGCAACCCATCTTGTGACATAGGGATTTATACCTAGTTTAGTGAGCTTATCTATAATTCCAGAGTGGGGGATGGTGTTGAAAGCCTTGGCGAGATCTAGATAAGCTGTGTGAACCATTTTACCCTCATCTATGGCTTTGGTGACTGCTTCAAAGAAGTCAATCAGGTTTAAGAGACATGATCTGCCTTTTACAAATCCAAACTTAGTAGAGTCCAGAGTTTGGAGATTACCAGTGTCTTTGTTTATGAGTTCCATGATGATACGTTCCATGGCCTTGCAGACCAGGCACGTCAGGCTAATGGGGCGGTAGTTCCTGGGTTCCGTCGTGGCTCCCCCTTTGTGGAGTGGGATAACTGTTGCAGTGCACCATTCAGTGGGTACAAAGCCTGAGGTGAGGCTATGATTGAACATGGTGCTTAAGTAGGGTGCCAGTTCATTCTGTAGTTCATGTAGAATCCAGCCTGGGATATTGTCAGGTCCCATGGATGCTGTGTTCTTGGATTTGGAGAGTGTGTTTTTTACCTGTGCAGCCATAATTATAGGAACTTTGCATTCTTCTGGTATAGAGATGGGCCCTCTAGGGGGTGAGAGGGGGGTAAAGTTAGCACTGAACCTATCTGCTAGGATGTTGGCAATATCAGTTGGTTCTGTATATTTAGTGCCATTATGCTGTAACTCAGAGCAGATCTGAGTGTTCCCATTTAGATTCTTGACATAGCTATAGAATGCTTTGTGGTTGTCTTTAGAGTCAGTGGCAATTTTGTTTTCGTAACTAGCTTTGGAGGATTTTATGAGGGATCTCAGCTTCTTACTGAGGTTGACCAGGGTGTTCCTCCAGTCATGGGATTTTACTCTCTTTTTGCAACAGTTTCTTTCTTCTGTTGTAGAGTTTGTTTATGGCAGAGGACCACCAGATTGGCTTCCTTTTTTTGGAGGATAACATTTTGGTTCTATTAGGGATAGCATGATCCATGCACTCATGTAAGTGCTTATAAAGTGCATTTGTGTAGGATTCAGCAGTCATACCTCTATTGTCCGTCTGCATGGGTGTCATGAAGTTTGCCACTTCTGTCTTAAGCAGTGTAAAGTTGGCTTTTGAGAAGTTTTTTATGATGGTTTCCCTAATTGGGGCTGGGGGTGGGATGTGGTTGTCTAGGCTGATAAGCTTGTGGTCGGATCTGACCAACGAGGAATTGACCTCTGGTGTGGAACACCGGTTTCCCATGTTGGTAATGACCATGTCTAGGATATTGCTGCCCCTGGTAGGGGTGTGAATAAGTTTATCCAAGGCATTGGAATTTATGAATTCTAGAAAACGTTGAGCAAAAGAGTTGGTACATGAGTAGTTTTCCCAGTTAATGGTGGGGTAGTTGAAATCACCCATTATTAGCGTGTTGGGTTGTACCCTAATACTTTCCAGTGTATCAAGAAATGAGGAATGTGAATCCTGGGGCATGGTGGGGGGTCTGTAGCAAGCTACAATTTGGATTGCGGTCTTGCCCAGAGTTAGTTGCACTTGGATAATTTTTATTTTTATTTTATTTATTTATTTATCATTTGTTGACCGGGAAAGTCCGACTAGGTTCCACAGAGCCTGTTTTCAGCGGAGGCCCGGGGAGAAATGCTCCAGATGTGTGTGCAGATCTCGGATGCATTATGCATTATGCTGTGCAACTAGGCTGGAGGTGTGGATATCCTTAATGAATATGGACACGCTTCCGCCTTCAGTGCTTCTTTCTGGGATAGGTGACCGAAAGGTGTGGTATGAATTGAAGCCTGGTAATGCAGGGGTGCTCTCTGGAGCTTTGAACCAGGTCTCTGTCTCTGCACAGATGTCAATGTTCTCCATTTTAAGGAGTGCCTCGAGTGATTGCATTTTGAGGTTTAGACTTCTAGCATTGAGTAGCATTACCCTCAGATTTTACTTGCTTGTACCTGTTACGATGGTGAATTTGTCATTTGAACCTTGCCTAAAAAAGGCACTATAGGGGTGGCAAGAGTCTTAGCCAGTATCCGGAATACTCAGGGCGACAGGTGCAGGCCATCTCTGGCAAAGCATCGTGGACTGTTGATCATGTAGTCCCAGTCAGACAAATACCGGATACCCTTAGAATGACACCAGAAGCTTAGCCAATTATTGAAGTCAGTCATTTTGTCCTTGTACTGTGGTATCATTCTGGGTGATGGCAGGATGCTACTCAGGGTTAGGGTCATACCTGCCTGGGATACAAGATCGGAGAGCTCCTCCATGTCTCTTTTCATGTAGTCCAGGGAGGTACGTCTCAGATCATTTACACCAACATGGACAATGACAGTGTCATATTTGTACTTATTGTTGAGTGACCTGAGTGCATGCGTTATGTGGCGGATCCTGGCACCTGACAGGCAGGTGGCAGTAACTTTCTCCTTGTTTAGTCTAGTGAGTGGAACATCAGTGTGCCTGACTGTAGAGTCACCTATGACTAGAGTGTTGGGTACGTTGTTATGCCTTATGGGCTGTGGTTGAGTGGCACACTGAGTTTGTAGGCTATGTGTCATTTGGGTTGTGTTGGGGGTGGAGTTTGCTTGCGTTTATGCTTTGGATGTCCCTGATGCTTGGGCAGGTTTTTATTGAGAGCCTCCGCGAATGTAGGTGTGTGTTTGGTGTTTCCATGTGTGTGTTTTGGTGGTGTAGGTTTTGAGGGACTATGTGTTGAGTGTGGTGTGGTGCAAGTGTTTACCCTCTCCTCTTGACTGTCTAGTCCAGTCTTGGGTGAAGAGAGCTTTGCTTCCAGTTTGGCTTTATAAGTGCATCTCTCACAGGTTGTAGTGTTGGGTGGTAGGAGGAGAAGGTTGTCTGTGTACGAGGCAATTGCTGCATTGCCTCAAGATGCCCAGATTCATCAGGTAGACAGGAAAAATCACTGGGAGCTGACCCCTAGACATGCCTGGATAAGTGCTTATTTATTAAGTACTAAAAACTGCTTTTAACTACACAAGTGAGGAAAGTTGAGTGCTGTAGTAATTTGCAGCTTATGTAGTGCTTACAATGAGTTCTGAACAAGTGCTGAGTTCAAAGAAACAGATTTGAGTGCTGAAACTAGAAAATTGGCTATATATAAGAAAAAAACTAAGCTAGAAGGCTTCCTTCCAACACAGAAGGGTGTGGGGGCTCAGAAGCCGACAGTCTATACCACTTAACAAGAAAGGCAGGAAACAAGCTTAAAATTTTTTTTTCTTCTGTTTCCCAGATGCTCTCTTTGTACACAGTAGGAGTGGCGGAAATCAGAATATGATCTCACTGCACTCAGTTGAGTGAGCAAATGAGATGAACCCAGAAGGAGTATCCAAACACAAATTTACAAAAGGGGTGGGCAGTTTCAAGGCCACTAAGATTAACATGTAGTATGTAGTTTAAGTAGATTAGATAGTGCTTATCACTAGAGTGAAGTTGTCTGGTATTAGTTTGTAGTTTAAGTAGATTAGATAGTGCTTATCACTAGAGTGAAGTTGTCTGGTATTAGTTTGTAGTTTAAGTAGATTAGATAGTGCTTATCACTAGAGTGAAGTTGTCTGGTATTAGTTTGTAGTTTAAGTAGATTAGATAGTGCTTATCACTAGAGTGAAGTTGTCTGGTAGTTTGTAGTGTAAGTAGATTAGATAGTGCTTATCACTAGAGTGAAGTTGTCTGGTATTAGTTTGTAGTTTAAGTAGATTAGATAGTGCTTATCACTACAGTGAAGTTATCTCATATTAGTTTGTAGTTTAAGTAGATTAGATAGTGCTTATTACTAGAGTGACCTTGTCTGGTATTAGTTTGTAGTTTAAGTAGATTAGATAGTGCTTATCACTAGAGTGAAGTTATCTGGTATTAGTTTGTAGTGTAAGTAGATTAGATAGTGCTTATCACTAGAGTGAAGTTATATGGTATTAGTTTGTAGTGTAAGTAGATTAGATAGTGCTTATCACTAGAGTGAAGTTGTCTGGTATTAGTTTGTAGTTTAAATAGATTAGATAGTGCTTATCACTAGAGTGAAGTTGTCTGGTATTAGTTTGTAGTGTAAGTAGATTAGATAGTGCTTATCACTAGAGTGAAGTTGTCTGGTATTAGTTTGTAGTGTAAGTAGATTAGATAGTGCTTATCACTAGAGTGAAGTTGTCTGGTATTAGTTTGTAGTTTAAGTAGATTAGATAGTGCTTATCACTAGAGTGAAGTTGTCTGGCATTAGTTTGTAGTTTAAGTAGATTAGATAGTGCTTATCACTAGAGTGAAGTTGTCTGGTATTAGTTTGTAGTTTAATTAGATTAGATAGTGCTTATCACTAGAGTGAAGTTGTCTGGTATTAGTTTGTAGTGTAAGTAGATTAGATAGTGCTTATCACTAGAGTGAAGTTGTCTGGTATTAGTTTGTAGTTTAAGTAGATTAGATAGTGCTTATCACTAGAGTGAAGTTGTCTGGTATTAGTTTGTAGTTTAATTAGATTAGATAGTGCTTATCACTAGAGTGAAGTTGTCTGGTATTAGTTTGTAGTTTAAGTAGATTAGATAGTGCTTATCACTAGAGCGAAGTTGTCTGGTATTAGTTTTAAGTAGATTATATAGTGCTTATCACTAGAGTGAAGTTGTCTGGTATTAGTTTGTAGTTTAAGTAGATTAGATAGTGCTTATCACTAGAGCGAAGTTGTCTGGTATTAGTTTTAAGTAGATTAGATAGTGCTTATCACTAGAATGAAGTTGTCTGGTATTAGTTTGTAGTTTAAGTAGATTAGATAGTGCTAATCACTACAGTGAAGTTGTCCGGTATTAGTTTGTACTTTAAGTAGATTAGATAGTGCTTATTACTAGAGTGAAGTTGTCAGGTATTAGTTTGTAGTTTAAGTAGATTAGATAGTGCTTATCACTAGAGTGAAGTTGTCTGGTATTAGTTTGTAGTTTAAGTAGATTAGATAGTGCTTATCACTAGAGTGAAGTTGTCTGATATTAGTTTGTAGTTTAAGTCTATTAGATAGTGCTTATCACTAGAGTGAATTGTCTGGTATTAGTTTGTAGTTTAAGTAGATTAGATAGTGCTTATCACTAGAGTGAAGTTGGCTGGTATTAGTTTGTAGTTTAAGTAGATTAGATAGTGCTTATCACTACAGTGAAGTTGTCTGGTATTAGTTTGTATTTTAAGTAGATTAGATAGTGCTTATCACTAGAGTGAAGTTGTCTGGGATTAGTTTGTAGTTTAAGTAGATTAGATAGTGCTTATCACTAGAGTGAAGTTGTCTGGGATTAGTTTGTAGTTTAAGTAGATTAGATAGTGCTTATCACTAGAGTGAAGTTGTCTGGGATTAATTTGTAGTATAAGTAGATTAGATAGTGCTTATCACTACAGTGAAGTTGTCTGGTATTAGTTTGTAGTTTAAGTAGATTAGATAGTGCTTATCACTACAGTGAAGTTGTCTGGTATTAGTTTGTAGTTTAAGTAGATTAGATAGTGCTTATCACTAGAGTGAAGTTGTCTGGTATTAGTTTGTAGTTTAAGTAGATTAGATAGTGCTTATCACTAGAGTGAAGTTGTCTGGTATTAGTTTGTAGTTTAAGTAGATTAGATAGTGCTTATCACTAGAGTGAAGTTGTCTGGTATTAGTTTGTAGTTTAAGTAGATTAGATAGTGCTTATCACTAGAGTGAAGTTGTCTGGTATTAGTTTGTAGTTTAAGTAGATTAGATAGTGCTTATCACTAGAGTGAAGTTGTCTGGGATTAGTTTGTAGCTTAAGTAAATTAGATAGTGCTTATCACTAGAGTGAAGTTGTCTGGTATTAGTTTGTAGTTTATGTAGACTAGATAGTGCTTATCACTAGAGTAAAGTTGTCTGGTATTAGTTTGTAGTTTAATTAGAATAGACAGTGCTTATCACTAGAGTGAAGTTGTCTGGTATTAGTTTGTAGTTTAAGTAGATTAGATAGTGCTTATCACTAGAGTGAAGTTGTCTGGTATTAGTTTGTAGTTTAAGTAGACTAGATAGTGCTTATCACTAGAGTAAAGTTGTCTGGTATTAGTTTGTAGTTTAATTAGAATAGACAGTGCTTATCACTAGAGTGAAGTTGTCTGGTATTAGTTTATAGTTTAAGTAGATTAGATAGTGCTTATCACTAGAGCGAAGTTGTTTGGTATTAGTTTTAAGTAGATTAGATAGTGCTTATCACTAGAGTGAAGTTGTCTGGTATTAGTTTGTAGTTTAAGTAGATTAGATAGTGCTTATCACTAGAGCGAAGTTGTCTGGTATTAGTTTTAAGTAGATTGGATAGTGCTTATCACTAGAATGAAGTTGTCTGGTATTAGTTTGTAGTTTAAGTAGATTAGATAGTGCTAATCACTACAGTGAAGTTGTCCGGTATTAGTTTGTACTTTAAGTAGATTAGATAGTGCTTATTACTAGAGTGAAGTTGTCAGGTATTAGTTTGTAGTTTAAGTAGATTAGATAGTGCTTATCACTAGAGTGAAGTTGTCTGGTATTAGTTTGTAGTTTAAGTAGATTAGATAGTGCTTATCACTAGAGTGAAGTTGTCTGATATTAGTTTGTAGTTTAAGTCTATTAGATAGTGCTTATCACTAGAGTGAATTGTCTGGTATTAGTTTGTAGTTTAAGTAGATTAGATAGTGCTTATCACTAGAGTGAAGTTGGCTGGTATTAGTTTGTAGTTTAAGTAGATTAGATAGTGCTTATCACTACAGTGAAGTTGTCTGGTATTAGTTTGTATTTTAAGTAGATTAGATAGTGCTTATCACTAGAGTGAAGTTGTCTGGGATTAGTTTGTAGTTTAAGTAGATTAGATAGTGCTTATCACTAGAGTGAAGTTGTCTGGGATTAGTTTGTAGTTTAAGTAGATTAGATAGTGCTTATCACTAGAGTGAAGTTGTCTGGGATTAATTTGTAGTATAAGTAGATTAGATAGTGCTTATCACTACAGTGAAGTTGTCTGGTATTAGATTTTAGTTTAGGTAGATTAGATAGTGCTTATCACTACAGTGAAGTTATCTGGTATTATTTTATAGTTTAAGTAGATTAGATAGTGCTAATCTCTAGAGTGAAGTTGTCTGGTATTAGTTTGTAGTTTAAGTAGATTAGATAGTGCTTATCACTACAGTGAAGTTGTCTGGTATTAGTTTGTAGTTTAAGTAGATTAGATAGTGCTTATCATATCAGTAGAGAGAAGTTGTCTATTATTAGTTGTAAGTAGACTAGATAGTGCTTATCACTAGAGTGAAGTTGTCTGGTATTAGTTTGTAGTTTATGTAGATTAGATAGTGCTTATCACTACAGTGAAGTTGTCTGGTATTAGTTTGCACTTTAAGTAGATTAGATAGTGCTTATTACTAGAGTGAAGTTGTCTGGTATTAGTTTGTTGTTTAAGTAGATTAGATAGTGCTTATCACTAGAGTGAAGTTGTCTGGTATTAGTTTGTAGTTTAAGTAGATTAGGTAGTTTTTATCACTAGAGTGAAGTTGTCTGGTATTAGTTTGTAGTTTAAGTAGATTAGATAGTGCTTATCACTAGAGTGAAGTTGTCTGGTATTAGTTTGTAGTTTAAGTAGATTAGATAGTGTTTATCACTAGAGGGAAGTTGTCTGGCATTAGTTTGTAGTTTAAGTAGATTAGATAGTGCTTATCACTTAAGTGAAGTTGTCTGGGATTAGTTTGTAGTTTAAGTAGATTAGATAGTGCTTATCAGTAGAGTGAAGTTGTCTGGGATTAGTTTGTAGTGTAAGTAGATTAGATAGTGCTTATCACTAGAGTGAAGTTGTCTGGTATTAGTTTGTAGTTTAAGTAGATTAGATAGTGCTTATCACTACAGTGAAGTTATCTGGTATTAGTTTGTAGTTCGTAGGTTCATAGGTTCATAGGTAGGTACTAGGCTATCGGCCCTAGGGCCCATACAAGTCTAGCCAAAAAATTTACCCTGGCTTTTGCCACCCAAGAAAATTATTTTCCTGTGCCCCTGTTGAGCAGAGCCACAGAAGTGATCCCCGGGGTGAATTTCCCATTTCCCATCCAATCATCAAGACTTTTCTTGAAGAGTGCTAATGAGGAGCTCTGTTTGACATAGATAAGTAGTCTGTTCCAGAGTATGGGAAGTCTCTGGGACAGGAATCTATCCCTCCAGCATTTTCTGTTTATTGTGGTGACAAGGTTAAGGTCCCTAGAGCGTGTAGCTCAGAGGGATTGGGATTTCTTTAAGTGGAGCATGTCCAACAGCTCTGGGTTTGACATAGCTTTGTATGTTAGGCAGAGATCGCCCCTGAGTAGGCAATATGTGATGGAGTAAAGCTGTAGCTTTTTGAGACGGTCTGCATAGGGCATCAATTTGAGGCCAGTAATCCTCTTTGTGAGGTATTTCTGTGGTCTTTCCAATTGTTGTAGATATCTTGTGAGGTACATACCAAAAGGGGCATTGTACTCTATAATGGGTCTAATGAGTGATGAGTAGAGGGGAACAATGACCTCTTTTTTTCTGGATGAGAATCCTTTTGTGATGAGATGAGCCATGTAGAAGGATTTCCTGACCACTGTGGTGATGTGACTATCAAAGGAGAGACTACTGTCCTCCCCTGTCTCAAAGTCTATTATCACATTTTCGGCATTAAGTAGACTACCAGCTATGTGGTACTTCATGGGTACAGAGTTTTTACCAAAGGGGATGACAATACACTTTTTGGCATTGAGCTTCAGGCCATGTCTTTGACACCAGGTATCTGTCTCAGTGAGGCACTTTTGTAGTTTGTCCACATTGTTAGGAGTTTCGATTATGGCTCCTAGTTTGCAGTCATCTGCAAACTTTGTTAGCCAAAGACCTTCTGTGTTGGACTGCACTTCAGAGAAGTAGATACCAAACAGGAGAGGACTCAGGACTGAACCCTGTGGTACTCCACTTGTCACTGGTCTGATGTCGGATTTGGAATCCGCTACTTTCACAGTGTGGGTTCTGTCCATGCGTCAGTTGGCAACCCATCTTGTGACATAGGGATTTATACCTAGTTTAGTGAGCTTATCTATAATTCCAGAGTGGGGGATGGTGTTGAAAGCCTTGGCGAGATCGAGATAAGCTGTGTGAACCATTTTACCCTCATCTATGGCTTTGGTGACTGCTTCAAAGAAGTCAATCAGGTTTAGGAGACATGATCTGCCTTTTACAAATCCAAACTGAGTAGGGTCCAGAGTTTGGAGATTACCAATGTCTTTGTTTATGAGTTCCATGATGATACATTCCATGGCCTTGCAGACCAGGCTCGTCAGGCTAATGGGGCTGTAGTTCCTGGGTTCCGTTGTGGCTCACCCTTTGTGGAGTGGGATAACTGTTGCGGTGCACCATTCAGTGGGTACAAAGCCTGAGGTGAGGCTATGATTGAACATGGTGCTTAAGTAGGGTGCCAGTTCTTTCTGTAGTTCATGTAGAACGCAGCCTGGGATATTGTCAGGTCCCATGGATGCTGTGTTCTTGGATTTGGAGAGTGTGTTTTTTACCTGTGCAGCCATGATTATAGGAACTTTGCATTCGTCTGGTATAGAGATGGGCCCTCTAGAGGGTGAGAGGGGGGCAAAGTTAGCACTGAACCTATCTGCTAGTTTGTTGGCAATATCAGTTGGTTCTGTATATTTAGTGCCATTATGCTGTAACTCAGAGCAGATCTGAGTGTTCCCATTTAGATTCTTGACATAGCTATAGAATGCTTTGTGGTTGTCTTTAGAGTCAGTGGCAATTTTGTTTTTGTAACTAGCTTTGGAGGATTTTATGAAGGATCTCAGCTTCTTATTGAGGTTGACCAGGGAGTTCCTCCAGTCATGGGATTTTACTCTTTTTTTGCAACAGTTTTTTTCTTCTGTTGTAGAGTTTGTTTATGGTAGAGGACCACCAGATTGGCTTCCTTTTTTTGGAGGATTACATCTTGGTTCTATTAGGGATAGCATGATCCATGCACTCATGTAAGTGCTTATAAAGTGCATTTGTGTAGGATTCGGCAGTCATACCTCTATTGTCCGTCTGCATGGGTGTCATGAAGTTTGCCACTTCTGTCTTAAGAAGTGTGAAGTTGGCTTTTGAGAAGTTTTTTATGATGGTTTCCCTAATTGGGGCTGGGGGTGGGATGTGGATGTCTAGGCTGATAAGCTTGTGGTCGGATCTGACCAACGAGGAATTGACCTCTGGTGTGGAACACTGGTTTCCCATGTTGGTAATGACCAGGTCTAGGATATTGCTGCCCTGGGTGGAGGTGTGAATAAGTTGATCCAAGGCGTTGGAATTTATGAATTCTAGAAAACGCTGAGCAAAAGAGTTGGTACATGAGTAGTTTTCCCAGTTAATGGTGGGGTAGTTGAAATCGCCCATTATTAGGGTGTTGGGTTGTACCCTAATACTTTCCAGTGTATCAAGAAATGAGGAGTGTGAATCCTGGGGCATGGTGGGGGGTCTGTAGCAAGCTACAATTTGGATTGCGGTCTTGCCCAGAGTTAGTTGCACTTGGATAATCTCGGATACATTATGCTGTGCAACTAGCCTGGAGGTGTGGATATCCTTAATGAATATGGACACGCCGCCGCCTTTAGTGCTTCTTTCTGGGTTAGGTGACCAAAAGGTGTGGTATGAATTGAAGCCTGGTAATGCAGGGGTGCTCTCTGGAGCTTTGAACCAGGTCTCTGTCACTGCACAGATGTCGATGTTCTCCATTTTAAGGAGTGCCTCAAGTGAGTGCATCTTGAGGTTTAGACTTCTAGCATTGAGTAGCATTACCCTCAGATTTTGCTTGCTTGTACCTGTTAAGGTGGTGAATTTGTCATTTGAACCTTGCCTAAAAAAGGCACTATAGGGGTGGCAAGAGTCTTAGCCAGTATTCAGAATCCTAAGGGCAACAGGTGCAGGCCATCTCTGGCAAAGCATCGTGGAATGTCGATCATGTCGTCCCAGGCAGACAAATACTAGATCCCCTTAGAATGACACCAGAAGCTTAGCCAATTGTTGAATTCAATCATTTTGTCCTTGTACTGTGGTATCATTCTGGGTGATGGCAGGATGCTACTCAGGGTTAGGGTCATACCTGCCTGGGATACAAGATCGGAGAGCTCCTCCATGTCTCTTTTCATGTAGTCCATGGAGGTACATCTCAGGTCATTTACACCAACATGGACAATGACAGTGTCATATTTGTACTTATTGTGGAGTGAACTGAGTGCATGCATTATGTGGCGGATCCTGGCACCTGACAGGCAGGTGACAGTAACTTTCTCCTTGTTTAGTCTAGTGAGTGGAACATCAGTGTGCCTGACTATAGAGTCACCTATGACTAGAGTGTTGGGTACGTTGTTATGCCTTATGGGCTGTGGTTGAGTGGCACACTGAGTTTGTAGGCTATGTGTCATTTGGGTTGTGTTGGGGGTGGAGTTTGCTTGCGTTTATACTTTGGATGTCCCTGATGCTTGGGCAGGTTTTTATTGAGAGCCTCCGCGAATGTAGGTATGTGTTTTGTGTTTCTATGTGTGTGTTTTGGTGGTGTAGGTTTTGAGGGACTATGTGTTGAGTGTGGTGTGGTGCAAGTGTTTACCCTCTCCTCTTGACTGTCTAGTCCAGTCTTGGGTGAAGAGAGCTTTGCTTCCAGTTTGGCTATATAAGTGCATCTCTCACAGGTTGTAGTGTTGGGTGGTAGGAGGAGAGGGTTGTCTGTGTACATGAGGAAATTGCTGCATTGCCTCAAGATGCCCAGATTCATCAGGTAGACAGGAAAATCACTCGGAGCTGACCCTTTGACATGCCTGGATAAGTGCTTATTTATTAAGTACTAAAAACTGCTTTCCACTAGACAAGTGAGGAAAGTTGAGTGCAGTAGTAATTTGCAGCTTATGTAGTGCTTACAATGAGTTCTGAACAAGTGCTGAGTTCAAAGAAACAGATTTGAGTGCTGAAACTAGAAAATTGGCTAGATATAAGAAAAAAAAAACTAAGCTAGAAGGCTTCCCTCCAACACAGAAGGGGTTGGGGGCTCAGAAGCCTACAGTCTATACCACTTAAGAGGAAAGGCAGGAAACAAGCTTAATTTTTTTTTTCTTCTGTTTCCCAGATGCTCTCTTTGTACACAGTAGGAGTGCAGGAAATCAGAATATGATCTCACTGCACTCAGTTGAGTGAGCAAATGAGATGGGCCCAGAAGGAGTATCCAAACACAAATTTACAAGATGGGAGGGCAGTTTCAAGGCCACTAAGATTAACATGTAGTATGTAGTTTAAGTAGATTAGATAGTGCTTATCACTACAGTGAAGTTGACTGGTATTCGTTTGTAGTTTAAGTAGATTAGATAGTGCTTATCATTAGAGTGAAGTTGTCTGGTATTAGTTTGTAGTTTAAGTAGATTAGATAGTGCTTATCACTAGAGGGAAGTTGTCTGGTAGATTGTAGTGTAAGTAGATTAGATAGTGCTTATCACTAGAGTGAAGTTGTCTGGTATTAGTTTGTAGTTTAAGTAGATTAGATAGTGCGTATCACTACAGTGAAGTTATCTCGTATTAGTTTGTAGTTTAAGTAGATTAGATAGTGCTTATCACTAGAGTGAATTCGTCTGGTATTAGTTTGTAGTTTAAGTAGATTAGATAGTGCTTATCTCTAGAGTGAAGTTATCTGGTATTAGTTTGTAGTGTAAGTAGATTAGATAGTGCTTATCACTAGAGTGAAGTTATCTGGTATTAGTTTGTAGTGTAAGTAGATTAGATAGTGCTTATCACTAGAGTGAAGTTGTCTGGTATTAGTTTGTAGTTTAAGTAGATTAGATAGTGCTTACCACTAGAGTGAAGTTGTCTGGTATTAGTTTGTAGTGTAAGTAGATTAGATAGTGCTTATCACTAGAGTGAAGTTGTCTGGTATTAGTTTGTAGTGTAAGTAGATTAGATAGTGCTTATCACAAGAGTGAAGTTGTCTGGTATTAGTTTGTAGTTTAAGTAGATTAGATAGTGCTTATCACTAGAGTGAAGTTGTCTGGTATTAGTTTGTAGTGTAAGTAGATTAGATAGTGCTTATCACTAGAGTGAAGTTGTCTGGTATTAGTTTGTAGTTTAAGTAGAATAGATAGTGCTTATCACTTGAGTGAAGTTGTCTGGTATTAGTTTGTAGTTTAAGTAGATTAGATAGTGCTTATCACTAGAGTGAAGTTGTCTGGTATTAGTTTGTAGTTTAAGTAGATTAGACAGTGCTTATCACTAGAGCAAAGTTGTCTGGTATTAGTTTTAAGTAGATTAGATAGTGCTTATCACTAGAGTGAAGTTGTATGGTATTAGTTTTAGTGTAAGTAGATTAGATAGTGCTAATCACTAGAGTGAAGTTGTCTGGTATTAGTTTAGATAGTGCTTATTACTAGAGTGAAGTTGTCAGGTATTAGTTTGTAGTTTAAGTAGATTAGATAGTGCTTATCACTAGAGTGAAGTTGTCTGGTATTAGTTTGTAGTTTAAGTGGATTAGATAGTGCTTATCACTAGAGTGAAGTGTCTGGTATTAGTTTGTAGTTTAAGTAGATTAGATAGTGCTTATCACTAGAGTGAAGTTGTCTGGTATTAGTTTGTAGTTTAAGTAGATTAGATAGTGCTTGTCACTACAGTGAAGTTGTCTGGTATTAGTTTGTAGTTTAAGTAGATTAGATAGTGCTTATCACTAGAGTGAAGTTGTCTGGCATTAGTTTGTAGTTTAAGTAGATTAGATAGTGCTTATCACTAGACTGAAGTTGCCTGGCATTAGTTTGTAGTTTAAGTAGATTAGTGCTTATCACTAGAGTGAAGTTGTCTGGTATTAGTTTGTAGTTTAAGTAGATTAGATAGTGCTTTTCACTAGAGTGAAGTTGTCTGGGATTAGTTTGTAGTTTAAGTAGATTAGATAGTGCTTTTCACTAGAGTGACATTGTCTGGGATTAGTTTGTAGTTTAAGTAGATTAGATAGTGCTTGTCACTAGAGTGAAGTTGTCTGGGATTAGTTTGCAGTTTAAGTAGATTAGATAGTGCTTATCACTAGAGTGAAGTTTTCTGGGATTAGTTTGTAGTTTAAGTAGATTAGATAGTGCTTATCACTAGAGTGAAGTTGTCTGGGATTAGTTTGCAGTTTAAGTAGATTAGATAGTGCTTATCACTAGAGTGAAGTTTTCTGGGATTAGTTTGTAGTTTAAGTAGATTAGATAGTGCTTATCACTACAGTGAAGTTGTCTGGTATTAGTTTGTAGTTTAAGTAGATTAGATAGTGCTTATCACTACAGTGAAGTTATCTGGTATTAGTTTGTAGTTAAAGTAGATTAGATAGTGCTTATCACTAGAGTGAAGTTGTCTGGTATTAGTTTGTCATTTAAGTAGAGTAGATAGTACTTATCACTAGAGTGAAGTTGTCTGGTATTAGTTTGTCATTTAAGTAGATTAGATAGTGCTTATCACTAGAGTGAAGTTGTCTGGTATTAGTTTGCAGTTTAAGTAGATTAGATAGTGCTTATCACTAGACTGAAGTTGTCTGGTATTAGTTTGTAGTGTAAGTAGATTAGATAGTGCTTATCTCTAGAGTTAAGTTGTCTGGTATTAGTTTGTAGTTTAAGTAGATTAGATAGTGCTTATCAGTACAGTGAAGTTGTCTAGTATTAGTTTGTAGATTAGATGGTGCTTATCACTAGAGTGAAGTTGTCTGGTAGTTTGTAGTTTAAGTAGATTAGATAGTGCTTATCACTAGAGTAAAGTTGTCTGGTATTAGTTTGTAGTTTAAGTAGATTAGATAGTGCTTATCACTACAGTGAAGTTGTCTGGTATTAGTTTGTAGTTTAAGTAGATTAGATAGTGCTTATCACTAGAGTGAAGTTATCTGGTTGTAGTTTGTAGTGTAAGTAGATTAGATAGTGCTTATCACTAGAGTGAAGTTGTCTGGTATTAGTTTGTAGTTTAAGTAGATTAGATAGTGCTTATCACTACAGTGAAGTTGTCTGGTATTAGTTTGTAGTTTAGGTAGATTAGATAGTGCTTATCACTAGAGTGAAGTTGTCTGGCATTAGTTTGTAGTTTAAGTAGATTAGATAGTGCTTATCACTAGACTGAAGTTGTCTGGCATTAGTTTGTAGTTTAAGTAGATTAGATAGTGCTTATCACTAGAGTGAAGTTGTCTGGTATTAGTTTGTAGTTTAAGTAGATTAGATAGTGCTTTTCACTAGAGTGAAGTTGTCTGGGATTAGTTTGTAGTTTAAATAGATTAGATAGTGCTTATCACTAGAGTGACATTGTCTGGGATTAGTTTGTAGTTTAAGTAGATTAGATAGTTCTTATCACTAGAGTGAAGTTGTCTGGGATTAGTTTGTAGTTTAAGTAGATTAGATAGTGCTTATCACTAGAGTGAAGTTGTCTGGGATTAGTTTGTAGTTTAAGTAGATTAGATAGCGCTTATCACTACAGTGAAGTTGTCTAGTATTAGTTTGTAGATTAGATAGTGCTTATCACTAGAGTGAAGTTGTCTGGTAGTTTGTAGTGTAAGTAGATTAGATAGTGCTTATCACTAGAGTGAAGTTGTCTGGTATTAATTTGTAGTTTAAGTAGATTAGATAGTGCTTATCACTGGAGTGAAGTTATCTGGTATTAGTTTGTAGTGTAAGTAGATTAGATAGTGCTTATCACTAGAGTGAAGTTGTCTGGTATTAGTTTGTAGTTTAAGTAGATTAGATAGTGCTTATCACTAGAGTGAAGTTATCTGGTATTAGTTTGTAGTTTAAGTAGATTAGATAGTGCTTATCACTAGAGTGAAGTTGTCTGGTATTAGTTTGTAGTTTAAATAGATTAGATAGTGCTTATCACTACAGTGAAGTTGTCTGGTATTAGTTTGTAGTTTAAGTAGATTAGATAGTGCTTATCACTAGAGTGAAGTTGTCTGGTATTAGTTTGTAGTTTAAGTAGATTAGATAGTGCTTATCACTAGAGTGAAGTTGTCTGGTATTAGTTTGTAGTTTAAGTGGATTAGATAGTGCTTTTCACTAGAGTGAAGTTGTCTGGGATTAGTTTGTAGTTTAAATAGATTAGATAGTGCTTATCACTAGAGTGACATTGTCTGGGATTAGTTTGTAGTTTAAGTAGATTAGATAGTGCTTATCACTAGAGTGAAGTTGTCTGGGATTAGTTTGTAGTTTAAGTAGATTAGATAGTGCTTATCACTAGACTGAAGTTGTCTGGGATTAGTTTGTAGTTTAAGTAGATTAGATAGTGCTTATCACTACAGTGAAGTTGTCTAGTATTAGTTTGTAGATTAGATAGTGCTTATCACTAGAGTGAAGTTGTCTGGTAGTTTGTAGTGTAAGTAGATTAGATAGTGCTTATCACTAGAGTGAAGTTGTCTGGTATTAATTTGTAGTTTAAGTAGATTAGATAGTGCTTATCACTAGAGTGAAGTTATCTGGTATTAGTTTGTAGTGTAAGTAGATTAGATAATGCTTATCACTAGAGTGAAGTTGTCTGGTATTAGTTTGTAGTTTAAGTAGATTAGATAGTGCTTATCACTAGAGTGAAGTTATCTGGTATTAGTTTGTAGTGTAAGTTGATTAGATAGTGCTTATCACTAGAGTGAAGTTGTCTGGTATTAGTTTGTAGTTTAAATAGATTAGATAGTGCTTATCACTAGACTGAAGTTGTTTGGTATTAGTTTGTATTTAAGTAGATTAGATAGTGCTTATCACTAGAGTGAAGTTGTCTTGTATTAGTTTGTAGTTTAAGTAGATTAGATATTGCTGTTTTATTTTCAGGAAGTAGTAGGAGTTATGAGCAAAAGAAAGCTGATGTAATGACAGAAGATTTGGGAATTCAAGCCAATTAAGTTGATGTAGTGAATGACAATGGTGGGCACGGTACAGGGCGCCTGTAGCAAATTTGGCAATTTGATTGCAGCAGATGTTAAGTTTGGCCATTTCAATTTTGGGTAGGTTGGTGAAGATGGGAGCGGCGTAGAATAGTGTGGAGAGGAGGTGGGTTTGAGATATGAAGATTCCAGCAGGTTGGGTTAGAAATGGTTTGTTTTATAAAGACCGCGCCGTTTTTTGTGAATGTTTTTAATAGTTTGATTTATATGTAGATTGAACTTGAGGTTGTTGTTGATGGTCACACCTAGCAATTTAGTATATGTGTCTGGAGAGATGATAGTCCCATCTCTGGACACAATATTGAATGGGTTGGGCATTTAGGTGGATTTGTTTGGTTTAAATAGCAACAGTTTGGTCTTTTGGGGATTAAGTAAGAGGTTTTTGTTGAGAAGACAGGTTTCAGTATTTTGGAAGGCTTTTTGGGTGATGGAGAGGAGTTTATGTGGGTCGTTGGCTGAGCAGACTAATGTTGAGTCATCAGTGTATTGTATAACAGTTGCATTTTGGCAGATGCTGTGGAGATCATTAATGAAGATGGAGAATAGAAGGGGTCCTAGAATGGACCCTTGTGGGACTCCTGTGGAAATAGGCAGCAGTGAGGATAGGTTGTTGTCCCATCAAACTGCTTGTTGTCTACCACATAGATAGTTTTGTAACCAGGCTAGTGATTGATCACTAAGGCCAAGATTAGTAAGGGAGTGGACTAGTTTAGGATGGTTGACCATATCAAAGGCTTTTGACAGGTCTAAGAATGTGGCAGATATTAGTTTACTTTAGTGCCTGTTATGGTTGATGAGCTTTGTAAAGGAAAGACCTGTGGTTGTACGGTGGGCAGGGTGGAATCCATGCTGTGTAGGAAAGAGAAGTTGTTTATTAAGTAGGTATGGTATAAGTTGGTAATGTATACATTTTTCAAGAATTTTTGCTAGTGGGGACAGGATGGCAATAGGGCGATAATTGGTGAGGTCAGTAGATATTCCATCTTTATGTAAAGGGATGATGTAGGAGGTTTTCCAGATTGATAGGATGGTGTTTACTGATATAGATCTGCTAAGTAGAATAGAGATTGGGTAGGCAAGTTCATTAGCAGCCAGCTGGAGGTATTCCACTGGGTTGCCATCTGCTGCTAGGGTAGTAGGTTTAAGTTTGGTGAGTAATAGTTTTTATGCTGTGCAATACAACCTACAATTGCACATAGTGCGACAAAGTTGAATCAAATTATAACTTGCCTACCCAGAGGCAGTGTGCTACAAGGAAATGCAGTACAGATCAGCCTGGCTGAATAAAGCAACATGTTTTATTATGCAGCACAATTCAAAGCTACACTTAAAAGACAGAGCCAATCAAATGCAAGTGTAAATTAAACCTGAAGCAAACAGAACTACTCTAACTAGAAAAAGCCCAAAGTGTCCCAAGCAAGCGCAACTCTGACACAATAAAATATATTATCAAAATACACTAAATGCACTTTAAAAGCAGATAAACAGAAAACGATTTGGTAACTGTTTCTCTGCATCTCTGGAGCCAATAACAACATCAACTATAGGTTGAGCTGGTCAATCCAAAAGCAGTGTACAGCAAGGAAATATAGCACAGGGCAACAAACTGAAAGAGTATAGCAAGTCCTGCATATTTATCAGAATTTAAAAACTGCATTTACAAGTCATAGCAATGACAAAAACACTGCAAGGTATGCCTAAAATAAGCAGAATGCTAGCAATTTACTGTTGTTGTTTTTCTTTCGGCTTTTCCCAGTTAGGGATCATCACAGAGGAACTCCGGTCCGCTAATGATTGGCAGTCAATCTTTACGGTGCCAAGGTGCCAGCCCGATGTCCAACCCTCAACGAAGGCACACCCATTCATGCATGTCTTTCGAATGCTACTCGACCGCGGGAAGGACATGCAGACTCCACACAGAAAGCGCTCCAGCCGAGAATCGAACGGGAGAACCTCTTGCTATGAGGCAACAATGCTACCGCTGCACCACCATGGCTATGCAATGCTAGCAATTTACTACTTTCACTATATAAAAGTCATACATTTCCCAAAATAACTAAATTCTAGAACAGCAAACAATATTAATAGATTAGCAGTGTCTGCACTTTAAAACTACAGAGATGGAATTGGATTGCATCAGTAGTCCTTCCAATGTAACTTTAGGACTGGTAGGCCAAATTCAGTCAGAACTGGTCAATCCAGTAGCAGTACATTGCACGGAAATACATCACAGAGCAGCTCAGCCATATAGAGCACAAGTGTCTGCTATGCAGAACAATTTAAAAGCTACATTTAAAAATTACAGTCAGTTATAAATATGAGAATGAGGTTTGTGCATCACAGAAATAGAGCAATAGATAGAGATGATGCATTGTCTGCCTCATTCTTCAGGTCCACTGGCTTCAGACCACCCACACTGCATTGAGGTGGTAGTATGCTAGCATGCACAATCTTGCTTTGAAAAGAAGTGAATAAGTAAAAGAATCCAGTGTGAGCCAACAAGGACTGGAAGTTTCTACAACTGACTGTAAAACATATATCTATATCTATCTATCTATCTTATAGAGAAAGAAAGAGATATAACTATATGTATCCATACAGACAGGCACACACACACACACACACACACACAAAACCTCCACGACCAAAGTTCCCATAGTTATCCTACTCCTGTTAACTGCAAATACTCCATTATATAATGACCTAAACATCATAAGACTGACAGTTAAAACACTCAAAGTGAATGATATCAAAAGTTCAACACAATCTTCAGCGGCGAACACCTTGAGTCCTACTGGTTCCTTTAAAGAATTAGATACTGTTATTGAAATAACAGAAGATATTGCTCCACCTGCAGGTTCTGTGAAACAAGCAGGTAACGTCAGGCAACGTTTACATCAACAAAATGCGCCTGGAGTTAAACCGATGTTGGACAGTTACAACAATCCTTTCGGAACATATTCAGTTCTCCCGTTATCCATCAACAATGAAGAAGTTAACAAAAAAAGTGAACTTCTTAGTAAGCTGCTAAAAAGGTACCGTTCATTATTCATAGAGAACTGTTATTTTGAGAGATGTATTGAACTACGCATAATTCCGAAAGGGCTAAGGTTTTTTAAATGCCCCAACGGAGTATACTTAGGTGACCCAATGTTTAATAACTTGGTAAGCTTCTTTAATGAAGCGGGATTATCTTTTTTAAGACTCTTAATGGACAATAACCTGACAAAAATGGATGTCTTAAAAGACGACATTGGCCAGATTGAATTAGAACTTAAAAAAATGTTGTTGGACAGTAAGAAACAGGCGGATCTTTTTAATAAGATCGCCGATGAAGTTGAGAGACATTCCACAGAAGTTACTAGCAGGAAACATTCAAAACTTTTACGTGACATCGGGTCTTATGAGACTCAAACGGCTTACAATCATTTTGTGCAGCGTGGTAAAGATAACAGCTTTAAAACAACAGCGTTTCCCAATACCAACAGACGTATTTATAGTTCTGTGGTTACGGGCACAGCCACGGTAACCTCCAGAGACAATAGACATGGAGGTGAATGGTTTAAAGAACCATTTAAAGACAATATGATAAAAACTAGTGCAACAAATTTTGAAATGGCTGGTGTTAATGATAAAATCATTAGTGAAACAGGTAACACTGATTCAGATAATGATAATCCTGTGACCAGCAACGTTAGTGTCAAGAGTAAAGTGGACAATAACTTTCCGGTCACTAATTTGACATCAACTTCCTCCAATCTTTTTGGGAAGAAAACACCATTCCAAAAAAAGACCATATTGACGAGGAGCCGGACCTTTTTGGGGTCGAGCTCCTCAGGAGAAGAGACTTAAATTTACACAACAACAGCTTTGATATTATTAATTTAACAGGAGTTGAATTTGATTCTAATGAGTTAAAAGTTTTAAAACTTGGGTTTAATTTTATTCCCACCACTAAGGCAGACTACGGTAAAACAGTAGTTGATATTAAGAAATATGTTAGGAGATTGAATCTGCAGTATTTGCTGCATGACATTTCCATAACAGATAAAACACTAATAAAACCTTCTACTTTTAACCCTCAGTTGAATCATACCCTTGGAATTTTTGAACAAGTTTGTATTCAAGAACTTGAGAAAACTATTAAAAGCACCAACAATGTTAATAATTTAACATTTGATGAAAGGAAAGCCTTTCACCAGCTACGTAAGAAAAATCATGTATTGAGATTCATGAGAAGTGATAAAGGAGGGAACATAGTAATAATGACACAAGATTCTTATAAAAGAAAAATGTTGGATTTATTAAATAATAAACAGGAATATGAAGTTATTTCGTTATTTGATATAAACAACAGGTTTAGATTAATTAATTCCTTTTTATATGATGCCCTGATGTCTGGGGAGATTGATTTAGAAGTATATGAATTTTGTGTCGTAGATAAGCCCAGAATTGGTATTCTTTTTGGAATACCAAAAGTCCACAAAAATTTAGTGGACCCTCCTTTTAGACCGATAGTGTCTTCTCCACATTCGGTCACAGAAGGAATTTCACTAGTCATAGATGCCACTTTAGGGCCAATAGTTTCCCAACAAGAATCCTTTATAAAAGATTCTTGGCACTTCTTAACTAAATTAAAAGAATTTGCAGACAAGAATGTTTTCGATTCGAGTAAGCACGTCATTTTTACTTTAGATGTTACCTCTCTATATACATGTATACCTCATGATGAGGGAGTTGATGCTATACACAATTTATTAATAAACAAATCTGTTTACAATACAGGTCAAGTTTCCATAATATGTAGATTTTTGGAGATTCTACTACATCATAATTATTTTTTATTTGATGGTACTTATTACCGCCAGATCAGAGGGGTAGCTATGGGTTCCCCAGCTGCACCCTCCTACGCCAATTTAGTTATGTCCTGGTGGGAACTTGACTGTCTTAGTTTATTGAGAAATAAATATCAAATTTTATTATATCATCGATTTGTTGACGATTTGATTTTCATCATAAGAGGAGATAAAGTTACAGTAGAACATTTTTTATCGGATGTCAATCATACAATGAGTTTTTTGAAATTTACCTTAGGTACCATAGGGTCAAACATCAATTTTTTGGATGTACTTTTCTGGTGGGATAATATCAGATCAAGATTCCATAGTAGGATTTTTAGGAAAAGTACTTTCACCAATAGTTATCTACATTTCCAAAGTGGGCACCCTACCCACGTTATTAGAAATATACCAAAAGGTCAATTCATCAGAGCCTGTCGAATGACAACAAATGACAAGGATTTACATGATGAGATAAATTTTATTTATAATATGTTTATCGACAGGGGATATGACAAACTTCTTTTGGAAGACATCATTAGAGAAGTTTTAAATAAGAGACAGACATTATATCCGGCATTGCTAAATATTGATAATTCCCCTGGTAACTTTCCTATTAATTTAGTTTCAAACAAAGTAAAAATGGGTAATACACCAGTTTGTTCTCTAGATATGACTAGTGACAGTTTAAGAATACGACATCTACTTGAAAGGAATTGGAAAATTATCCAGGGGAATCTTGAAGTAAGCAAGGTTATAGGAGAAAAACCTTTTTTTATTTTTAGAAATAGTTTTAATATTAAAAAATCTCTAGAATGTAATAACAGTGATTCAGTTGTAAGAAAAATCAACAAAAAAGGTATGTTTCCATGTTTTCAATGTAACATGTGTAGGTACATTTCAACTGGGCCATCTATAACAGTAGAAACTTCTGATCGAATTTTTGAAGTTCCAGAATATGTAAATTGTAATACCACAGGTGTTATTTACATCAGCACCTGTAGTACATGTTCCGCTTTTTATGTAGGAATGATGACCAGAAGTTTAAAAACACGAATCCGTGAACATGTCTACAGTATTAAAGTTCATGATGAGAAAAATGCTTTATTTAAACATTCATTGGTCTGTCACAATTTTAAGAAATTTACTTTTTCAGTTATAGAAGTTTGTAAAACTGATTTGAGGGGTGGTGATTTTAAGAACTATGTTGAACAAAGGGAAACTTTGGTTTTTGTGTCATTGGTTCTTCTTTTTTCCTCCTTGGATTATCGTTGGTTCAAAAGTGGAAAAGACTGAAATGCAAAATACTGACAAAATTAAAGTTATACTATGGTGGGGTTTATGTCCTTTTACCACTGCTGTGCAACCTCATAATTGGTATATATAATAAGCAGGGGGTATGGGGGGTAAGGGGGATTTTGCCCCTTCAAAAACACTGAAAATGTGATTCTAGTTTATCACATTTTCAGTGGTTTTCTATGTGGTTAGATTTGTCACATTTTTCAATGCTTTTGCCCCCACCCCTGCTTATTATATATTTATACATATATACCTACAATTAGGTCGTACAACAGTGGAAAAGGGTATAAACACTTTCTTTGTATAACTTCAATTTTGTTAGTGTTTTGTGTTTTAAGTCTTTTCCAGTTTAGGTCTTATTACATTTCAGTCATTTGACTGTCAGTCTTCTGATGTATAGGTCATTTTAAGTACATCCTGATGTCTATAACTGTATCTATATATCAACGTATAAATATATATAGAGGAAGGCACAGAATACATTGAGTTTCAGTCCACTGAATATGCTAGTCATTCATTAAACTGAGAACACTGAATGCCAAATAGGTCTCCTGCAGGACCTATGTTAGCACTAAACTCATTAGTAGTGTAATGGGGAGTTTTGGTGAGTATTCAATATTATTTATTTATTATTTATTTCACATTTGTTAACTGGGTTAGTCCAACTGAGTTTGCAAACAAGCCCATTTTCAGTGGAGACCCGAGGGGAAAGAGCCCCAGCAAACATACATAAAGATAAAGTGACAATATGCAAATATTAAATAATAATCACAATACAAAATAATTGTAAAAAAAAAAAGGTTATTAACTATTTGTACTGCATTGATAATAAGCAACCCATTTTCAGTGGAGAGCCAAGGGGAAAGAGCCCCAGCAAACATAAGCAAAGGTAAACATACAGGACAAAAACTATTAAAAATAACAATGCAAATACGAAATTAATTATAAAGAGAAAAACAAAAGAAAAAATTATGAACTATGAACATTATGGGTTACAGTGATAGCAGTAGTCTAACTTTACTACATATAATAGTAAAAACAAAAAGATAATCGTTGCTCAAAATATGGAAAATGTACAGACATTGATAGGAAGTGGGGGAAAAAAATAAATAGTGTGGAGAATAGGACGGGGAGAAAAAGTAGGCAGCTATAGTAGGGCTATAGTAGTAGTAGAGCTGAGGGTTTAGGAGGATAGTTTAAGCAGAAGTTACTAACAGAGAAAGAAAGTTAGGAGATGCAACAGGTTTTACAGTAGGATAGACTAGTGTAACTCAGTGAAATGATATCGGGCCACAATATATACTAATAAACAAGATTCTGTAAGTTACTGTTGTACAGTTTATTACAAACAACATCATAGTAATTTCAGGTTTCAGTAAGCACTACACACACATGCACTCACACACACATACACACACACACACACACACACACACACACACACACACACACACACACACACACACACACGTGTACATTGTACACTTCCAAAGCATAACAGCTGCACTACATGATATACATAGCCTTGTTCCCCATGCATATCACTATAAATGATGTTATATTTTTTTGTGGAGTCCCATTTGTTCCAATATGAAAGACTTAGGGCAAACTATTCTTAATCCTCCTTTATTTGCATGCTTAATCTTCATTGAATTCATAGTGTACTTCATGACATAATTAAATTAAAATGGACTTTCATTATCACTGTAGTTACCCCCTCAAGTTCCTGTATGGCTTGTAACTGTCATACATATTGTTAGTTGCCAAAGCATTCTTCAAAAGTTCCCCTAAGTATCCAAGCTTCTCAAATGAGGATATAGTATTACAATAAGTTCATCATATTGATCACTACTGCAGTAGCCTTAGATATATGGGTTATATCATGCCAAGGATATAAGGCCATCCAGATTTCAAAGCTTCAGGACACATTCCTTGCTCCTAAACTATCAAGCAGCTCGATCTGAGCTGATCAAAAGACAAGTTTGGGAGCAAAGCCTTTCAGATCTTTCCTTTTGCTAAACAGCATACTTGTGTGAGGCTTTTGAGGATCAGTGGTTGACTTGTGCTTTTATTTGCAGGTCAGATAAGTCCCCTTTGGGAAAAAAAACTTAAATTTTCTTACATTTATTGATGTTTTATTACTTTCTTCTTCAGGAAAGTTATTTTAAACCAAGGTGTGCTGCGTTTAATGGACTGCCTTCACTCTAATGTACTTTTAAATGGCGCACTCATTTTTTCTGTCAGTTTAAAAGTAGTGTTAACTAACTGAAAACATAGTTATTGTGAAGAAATTGTGTTTATTTTTCCTTGGAAGAACTGGCATAGTGTTTGAAAGTGCTTTTTTACTATTTTGTCTGTCAAAATAAAAGTTAACTTTTGTGGACTGGTTGTTTTTTCCAACATTTGCTGCTTGTCTTGCCCAGAAAAGAGGCACCATTTTTGGCTTGACCATGGAACAGACTACCTGTCCAGCTACAAAAAGAAAAAGTTAAGCAAACAGCCTTTGCCAGCACAACAGACTAGCTATTTGCCTCAACTGCAGATGGGTAACTCTGCTGTGGCCATTTGTTGTATCTCAGACCACTCCTCTTTTCCCTGAATCCCTCTGGTTTGTAGCACCTACAGACACTATGTAGAGGAGGTTAGGCATGTCCTCTGTGGTTGTTGGAGTCCTCTTAGTAGGTAAGGGAGAGCCACTCTTGTCGGTCCTGGGAGAGGGAACAGGGAAGGTTTCCCTGTTGTGCCAGAATGCTGTGCTCATCCCTAGGGAAGTAGTTGCTGCCATTATTTATATAGTTTACCAAATTTTCATGTCAAAGTGAAACAGAAACCCAATCCTGTATCTACTCCTCCTCAAATTTCTTTAGAGTATAGTAGTTTCTGGAGTCTGGCTCAGGGTTTAATTCAGGCTATTGATTCTACTAGTAAAGTGGTTTCTAGAGAGTTCCTCGTTTCCTGAAGAGATTCAAGATTCTAAATCTGAACATAAAGATGTAGGGATGGATTCAGGGTTTTGTCCCTCAGATTTCTGATGCAAACTCAGAAGAGACCTCAGTTTCTTCTTCTCACAGTGTAGATTTCTTTTTCTCTGAAACTATTGCTAGTATGTGCCAGTGGTTTCAATGGGAGAAGACTGAGGTTTCTCAGTCCCTCACAAAATACTGTAAGTTTTGCAGAAGGATTTTTCAGCACCTACACCCATTCCTCTTGTCCTGTCAATTTTAGACGATGTGTGTGTTACTGCCTGCAGTTTTCTTGTTAGTCAGCCAGCTGCCCCTAAAAAGGCAGATAGAATGTATACTATTCCTTAGTCTCTTAAAATGTTTATACATTATTCTCAAACCTGGCCCAGAGCTACAGCCTTCATTGATCTCACTGCTGTGAAGCACTTAATTAATTCCAATCCTACACTTTCTGATAAGGATGGGAAAATTTGATAGGTATGGGGAAAAAAGTATATACCTCTACAGCTTTGGATTTTAGAATTTTGAATTGTCAGGTTCATATGTTAAAGCTTGTTCTGACAAATTGTGAAAGTATGAGGAATGTTTATCTGCAGTTCCTTCTTTTTGTTTGGAAAAATCTGCTTTAAATAACTTACTTTTGTCTTTTGAGTAGTTTGTAGTGTATTTTATGACTCTATTGATACTTCACCCAGGGCTATGGGCATTGATACCATTTTAAGGAGGTTTGCATGGCTGCATTCTTAGAACCTTCCAGATAATGTTAAGATGAGATTTGAAATTTTCCCTTGAACAGAAATTTAGTGTTTGGACCTTCTGCTACAGAGATAGTCAAAAAGTGAAATGAAAGGGGAAAGCTGATCCAGAGAGTGTCTAATAGTTTTTATCTCTCCTTTTCCAAATTATTCAAGGGATTTTCTTTTTCCCCTTCCATTTTTGACAGAAAACAGAATAAACAGTCTCAGCAGAAATCAGGTAAACAGACATTTAAGAAATAATGGAAGGGAGTTACAAAAAGAAGTTTATAACCTCCCAAAACCAAGGACAGTCCTATATGTCTGATTGACTATTCAAGAGTCCTTGTGACCACTCCCACCCTGGCCCCCTTTTTTACTAGAAAGTCTTAATCTTCTTTTTTCTTTTTGGCAATAGACTGGGCTCTAAATATCATTTGTCAAGACTGCAGGTGGTAGTGCAAGTAAATTCCTCCTTTCCAGGGGTTCATTCCTTATCCTCTGGAACAGATTATTTTCTTTCTATCTGTTCTTCCTCGCATGCTGTCCCAAAGACTGCTAGAACTAGTTCCTCCTTCCCAAGTGGGGAAGGGGTTTTATTCTAGGATGTTCCTAGTATCAAAGAAAGAAAATGATTGGAGACCAGTTCTGGATCTTTCTTTCCCAAACCTGTTTGTGATAATGCCCTAATTCAGAATGATGTCACTTCAAAACCTGTTACCTCTTCTCTGTCAAGTTTCCTAGTAACACCAGACTTATAAGATGTCTGTCATTGTTTGTCACCACATCCCTTTTCATCCAGACTTCAGATGTTTCTTAACGTTTTGTATACTTGGATCACATTATCCATTCTCTACCTTAACCTTTGGACTTTCCTCTACACCAAGAGTGCTCACAAAGTGTATAGCTCCAGTTATAGCTCACTGCAAGTTACAGGGTAGCTACTTTTTCCATATATAGATGACTTGCTTATCTTTGTAGAGTGTTTATCAAAGTGGTAGGAATCTCTATCATAGGTCAGAGATCTCTTATAGATGGTGGGATTCCAAAACAAAAGTCAAAGGTCTTTCTTGGCTCTCTCACACAAGATTATGCTCCTGGGATATCAACTAGACAAAAAGAGCTTTTCTTCCACAAAAATAGATCCTTATTTACATCTGCTTCTAAGGTTTTCCACTCAGACTACTGTCACTGTGAGGGAATACTTCAGGATTATGTATGTTGTGACATCTATGATTCTTATGTTTCTCCTGGCAAGACTCCACATGAAAAAGATACAGTCATATCTAAAATCATTTTGGTCCCAGTATCAACACCCTTCATCTTTCTGATTCCCAGTTCTGGGTGTGTCAGAATAGAAATCTTTTGGTGGAGACAACAGATATAAAGCACCAAGCCACGTCAAGCCAACACCAGGAGGTAACCTTTATTAAACAGAACCAAACCAAAAAGCGTGCTTGGAAAATCCAAATGAAGGTCTGAAACACAATTGACTCCTTTATTCAAAGCGAGTGTAAAAACAACAGTCCGTAACTCCAAAAGGCTTAAATCCACAAAAGCATAAGAGTTCTTTATATTCTAGTTTAGCTTCCCACATACCACTCCTGATTTCCTTAGGGACAGTTTCCAAAACAAAAAAAGAAAATGACGCTTGAGGACATTTTAAGGTGTGTCTGTACAATGCATTTTTATTGTATTGTCTTCTAATTTCGTATAAATGTTCATAAATTCGACTTTTCAATTTTCTTTCAGTTTTCCCCACATAAAAAGAGTTGCAAAAATTGCACGTAGCAATATACACAACCCCTTGAGTATTACAATTGGAGAAACAATCACTGACTATGTTCCTATCCCTTGAAGGGATGGTAATGTGGGTTTGATTAGCTATATAAGCACATTGCGAACAAGCTCAACATTTGAAGGTCCCTAACCTACGTGGGAAAACTTCGGATTCATAAGGTGCTTTGAACTCAAAAAGTTGCTTAAAGTTCTGGTCCTTTCTATAAATAAATTTCAAAGGTTTGTTTTTAAAGGTCTCTAAATCAGAAAATTCAACAAACATGTTCCATTCCCTAATAATAACCTCTCTAATGACACCTGAATCTCCTGAGTAATCAAAAATAAAAGCTTCACTAAAATTATCAACTGTGTTGTTTAATGGAACTGAGGAAACAGTGTTGTAAAAACCCCGTTCTAAAATAGGAGCAAATCTATCATGTCTCCCCTGAAGCACTACCTCCAACATCTCTTCCAATAAACTTTGGGGATATCCCCTTTCCCCAAACATAACCAAAACTTTTTTACTTTCAATGAAGAAATCATCGTCATTGGATGTCATCCTACTAATCCGAACTAATTGGCCTTTGACAAGTTTTTTTTTCCGAAAAAAAGGATGGCCACTTTTAAAGTGGCGATAAGAATTGGAAAATGTTTCTTTACAAAAAATTTTTGATGAAAAACCTGCATTAGTTTTGGTAAGAGTGACATCCAAATATGTGAGCACATTCAGATTGTAACTGTAGGTAAAGTCCAAAAATGTGGTGGTACCTTTTATATATTCTAGAAATTCAATAAAATTCTCATAGGAACCTTTCCAAAAAATAACTATATCATCCAGGAATCTTTTGTATAGGCACCAATATGGTGCAAAAGAACTCTTCAGGACGTATAGTTCTTCCCACCTAGACAAAATAATATTTGCGTAGGTGGGAGCACATTTGGCACCCATGGCCACTCCTTTGGTTTGTTTAAAGAATTCTCCCTGAAGAAACATAAAATTGTTATTGAGAATAATATCCATGAACAATAAACAGTTGTTAAAATCATCATGAGAAAATAATTTGCTGTCCCTCATACTCTCTTCTAACCATTGAAGACCCATGTCGTGGGGAATAGATCCAAACAGGTCCACTACATCCAATGTAACGAACACTAAATCTGGAGAGAACAAATTAGGTTCAACACACCTAAGAAAATCCCATGAATCGTTCAAAGAAGCAACACCCTGGTGAGAAAGTTGTTTCAATTTCTCATCCACAAATTTTGCAAGCGGTGTGGTAGCTGACCCTTCTGAAGAAACAATCATACGCAAGGGAGGGTTGATCTGGTCCTTGTGGACCTTAGGTATACCAAAAACTGAAGGAACTCTGGGGTGTGCATTGATCAAAAAATTAAAAATCTCCTGGGAAATAGAACCCTCCAAAAGTAAATCATTGAGTAATAAATTAAAAGAAGATGGGGACAGTATGATTTAATTCCTTAATACCTGGCCACCTCAGACATTGAACCTGCCTGAAACTTTTTCCTTTGTCATAAAAAGGGCACATAGATCACTTTGTAAGTCATCTTAAAAAAAAAAAAAACCTTCACCAAGCTCAGTGATCATAAGATTTTTTTCAAGTCAAGATAAGGATTTAGTCTTAAAGCTGCAGGGACTAATTATCCAGTTAAAATTAAAGAAAATAGTATAAGAGTTGACAATGACTATTCATCATTAGTAATGTTAAAGAGAAAAGCGTGTGTGCCACTTGTTAAAAGCTTAAAGAAAAACAATATTAAAGCAGAAATCGTTTCCAGCAAAAATAAGAATTGACCTTCCAGAAGAAAAGAAGATTTGTAATACCTTTGACGATGCAATGGACTTTATACAGAAAAATAAAATCCTAGAAAAAAAAGAAGAAGAAATTAACTGTAATCTACCAACTTCTTTGAAGGCAAATACAGCAAGTGATGGTTGATAAAAGACAAAAACAGTAAAAACTAAAGGACAAATGAAAATCAATGCATTTCATTGTTATGAATTCTTATTAATTTAAATAAGTGCTTGAATACTTATGAATAGGTGCTGAATATTACTTTTTACAAGGTAAATCATTTCTTTTTTCCCTACTTCAGATGGTTACTAGTGCCCTTTTTATTCTTGTAGATATATATGAAATTAAAGCCACTTATTTTCATTAGAGTTTAAAAGATTAAACTATTCATTTTATTAAAAGTTAACCATTATTATGATGAAACATATTAGGTGGCACACTTTCTGATATCTTGGCATAGTTGAGTACTGCACTATTAAATATAATACAAGATGCAACCGATGATGCTAAAGTAACATGTTAAGTTACATTCTGGGTTCTTAAAATGGTCCAGTAGTGTGCTACTGATAGTATACTTGGCATACAATAGTACCCAGGCAATACATGCTATAAGTATAAAAAATAGAGCTTTTTGCATATATACAAGTTACTATTGGAATGATATCAAATAATTAGAGTAACATTCACACTTTAATAAGTTAAACCTGGATCATACATAACTGTCATTTCTTTAATGCATGTTTACATGCTATGTCTCCATCACAAAAAAATGACAGTCTGCTTTATATTAAACATCTCATATAAATAGTGCTTGCTGAATCATTCAATGTTGTTTCTTTGAGTGCAATGGCTTTTTTATGGTTGGGATACCTTGAGGAGATATTTTTTTTTTTTTGTGGTTTGGAGGGGTTTGAGGGATTGATGTGTGGTGTGGAGGTAGCTTGGATTCACATTTGGGAATTTTTGTGTGAATTGTAACTGATGGGCTGTTAATTTTTAAGCCGTTTTCATGAAAACCAGTTTGAAACAACTTAGAGTCATGAGCACTTTTGTAATGCTGTGGGAGTTCTGAAAATTCTAAGAACTGCCCAGGTCACTTTTTCCCCTCTAAAAGTAAATAATCCTAATATTTTGACTCATATCTTAAGATGTCAATGAATCAAAGTTAGATAATAAGCAAAAGGCAGTGAATTGCATTCTAAACCACTATCAGCTATTAAATAGTTCTGAATGATTGCAATGTACCAAAAGGATAGTTTATGCACTAGCCTATAGAATGACACTGCTGATAAAAATAGTATTGTGTTTCTCTCTTATTGTCACTTTTTAATGCTAACAATACTTAATATTTTAGAACAATTTGTTATGGAATGTTTGACTCTTAAAAGGGAAGATTTTTCAGATGTTTGTTCAGATACTATTAGTCATAGCATTTAAGGAAAAACTAGAACTGATTCTAACAGTAGCACTAGATTAAAGAGTATCAAATATATAATGGTAAATAGAAATGCTCTAGTATAGGATACTCTACACTAGGATTATAGCTAAAATATAAAGCCTAGAAATATAGTATTAGTACAAGACATAGTATACAAACAGAAATAGAAAGAGATCAAAACAAAGTAAATATGTATATAGTTAAAGAATACAAGTATGTGTACAAGGGTGAGAGGTTGGAATAGTGGTTAAGGTGTACATCTTAAAGGCACAAGGTGCAGGGTTTTGTTTTCACATGGGGTAATAGTCTGGGCTTGGAATGGCCCACAGGGACAGTTAACCTGGTACTAATTTATGAACCTATGAGTCTCTGAACAACTTTACACATAGTAAAGAAAAAATATAAAATCACCTGACCTATAAAGTTATAAATATGAAAAAAACAACTGACTTCCCCCATAGTAGACCAGGGAGATAATGTGAGATACAAGGAAAGATGACTGTATTGATGGTCAGTTTGGTCAACTTATATTAAAGATTCTGAACACCTGTTATCTTTTCTGATTCACAATAACTCGCTAACCGGCTTTTTTAAGATGATGCATACTATAAATATGCAAAACATTAATATGAATCAAAAGCTTCAGCTCAGTGTTGTTAGTCTATGGAGAGTTTGAGAGGTAGTTTTTTCATCTTTTTCAACAAACTAGAATACATTATTCCATGGTAGAATAGTTTAGGGTTATTTCATTAAGTATTTTTATTCATTTCAAAAGTTTTATCCAGAGCTGAAGATTTTATATTGCTATATATAAAGTGTATAATAAGTTTCATACATAAATGTGATTTTATTATACCTGTGTTTGTTTTTTTTCTCTTATATACATTTTAAATGCATATCTTTTAATATTAATGGATTGAATAATCCAGAAAAGCGGGGAGTTTGTTCAAATACTTGCAATTACATAAAGCTCACATAGTATTTATACAGGAAACATATTTACTTAACAAAGATGTAAATAAACTTCCATTAAAGAATTGTTTGGTTTTAGCAGGTTCTAGGTTTTAAGCTAAAAGAAGAGGCACCCTAATTTAGGGAAGAACTCACCAATAATGCCTAAAGTAAAAGACACCTATGTTGATAAAAATGGTACATTAAGGATTGCTATAATTGAAAGGAACATAAAACTATACATATATGTTGGTGAACTCTTGTTGGATATCAGAGTTTGGAGCTACAGATGCAAAAATTGACTTAGACACTAAAGCCTATTACATGAAAGGTGAAGTCATAATGGCTGATGATTTTAATTGTATTTTATCAGACAAAGAACCCATTGCAAATAGAAAGCTGAGAATTACATCTTCAGCCAAACACTTGATACATTTTGTAAATTTAATAAATTTTAGAGGATATATATGAGCTAAGGAAAACAAACTCACTTCAATTTATTCATTATTCATATAGATATGGAACACAAACAAATATTGAAAAATATTGTGATGCAAACAATCTGTTATCACATAACTTTCAATAGTTGTATATCCATTATTGGACCATAATGGTATAATCTGTAATATTATTTTAAAAACTAACAAATTAATACATCACAGGAAATTACCAGTGTACATTATTAAAATAAAATGATTCAATGATTGGTATGCTAAAGAGATAACAAATTTCCTAGAAATAAACATGAATGGTGAAGTATATGACATTATCCTGTGGGATTCACTAAAGGTTTACTTAAATGGAAGAGATACAAGCTGGTATATTCATAAAACAAGAGAATGGGACAAAGAATTGAATACACCACGGGCCAAGTAGACACACTAAATTTAATCTAAAACCATTATTAATCTGTCTGAGCTTAAAAACTTAAATACAAAATATGTTGAAATTCTAAGTCATAAAGTTTCAATAAACCTGGAAAAACTTAAACTTCAGAATATACAATAAACCCTTTAAGCTTGCATAAACTTCCGCTTAGGTGAAATAAAATTAATAAGCTAAATTAATATTTACTATGTTTCCAATTGCTTATACAAATGGTTGCTTAGAAATTCATAACTTCAGCAAAATGCTAGTATTGAAACAACAAAGCAACTTAACTTATTGGCATCAATTCTTAAATGGTACTGATATATATATATATATATATATATATATATATATATATATATATATATATACACACACACATATATATATATATATATATATATATATATATATATATATATATACATATATATATATATATATATATATATATATATATATATATATATATATATATATATATATATATATATATATATATATATATATATATATATCAAATCAACAAACTAATTAGGCTGTGCAGATAAACTGGTGCTCCAACAGCAAGAAGAAATATGTATAGAAATATATGTAAAGAGCACTGAACCACGGCTAAGTAAAACACTGATTTAATGAAAATAAATACAACGGTGAGCGCTTTCGCAGTCAAGCTGCTTCCTCAGATAATTCAAACTAAACCAATTCATACATTTAAATATACTTTCTAGATGATGACATCACAGCAATTCAGCATTTAAGGATACAACATCAAAAGATGTACAGCATCAAAAAAATTATATATAAATATAAAAAGAAACTAACAACTGATAAGCAGTCCTTGTCTAACTATAAAAATATACATTCATAAAAATGATACATTCATAAAAATACATTCATAAAAATTACATTTATAAAAGTACATTCATAAAAATTAATACAAACAAACTCTCATCTATATAAGGGTCTGTTGACTAATGCAGGTTGAATGGACAACTTGTCATTAAGTCCTCTACCCATGTTCGCCTTCATCCTAATAATCCATTTGAGCTCACTATTTTCAACCCTATTTCTAACAGGCCCCTGTCTAGCATTAAATGGTACCATCTGTACAACCATGAATCTAAACTCATGCCTTGTTCCCATGGCCATAACATGTCATGCTAGTGCATTGGTGTCAACATGTCTAGATATGTCATAGAGATATTCCCTAATCCGATCTCATAATCTACGTGTGGTCATGCCTATATAAAAAGAAAAAAACAAACTATACAATAACCTAGATATACCAAGTTAGTTGAATTACAATCTGCCCTCAAATGAAAGCTTAATTGTTTCCCTGTATCTGGATGATGGAATCCACCTGAGGTATCAAGATACCTGCAAAAAGTACACTCTTTACATGGTAAAGTACCATATCCAGACCCTGGAGTCTGGCTATTTTCCCTATAGTTCGACTTGGGACTACAGAGAATTCTTTTAAGAGATTTCCTATTTTTAAATGCATAGTGTGGAACATCACCAACCATTTGCCTTATTCTTTCATCAGCACAAAGAACATTCCAGCTCTTGTGAAACGCATTTTTCAACAAGTTAATGTTGCTGGAATAGGTCACTGGAACTCTCATGTACTTATCCCTAGGATTGACTTCAGTAGCTGACGTTTTCATCCCAGAAAAATAAGGTCTACCTAGGCTTGTTTTCACAGTATGTGCCTGTACAAGGGTCATGTTAACCTCTTCCTTAGAATAACCTCTCTCAAGGATTTACCAAGGTTTGCAAGTTCTCCATTAAATCTCTCATCATTAGTTGTTAACCTTGACACTTTCAATGCTTGCCCTTTCATCTCATTCTTAAAAATATGCTGGGGATGGATACCACTACGTTCCAAATAGGTATTCCCTATAACATTCTTTTCTATGTATTTCTGTAATAAAATCTCCTTGCACAGATCTATGAACATACACATCGAGAAACTCAATCGATGTATTGGAAGTATTAGCTGTGAACTTCAAGAAATCAGTTGTATTATTAATAAATTCCACAAAACGGGTGAAACTAGACAAATCTCCCTCCCACAAAAGGAAGAGGTCATCCACAAATCGACAAAAGAATATTATAGGAAGACCCATATCTTCCTTCAACACAAATTCCTTTTCCCAGGTGGCCATAACTATGTTGGCATAGCTATTGGCACAGGATGTGCCCATAGTCACGCCAGCTCATTGCCTAAAAAGGTTATCCTCAAAAAGGAACAAATTGTTTTCCAAAACTGTTTCTAACAAAAAACATATTAGATCAATTTTTACTGGAATCATAGGTACCATCATCCACTGAATATTGTGTTTGCATATCTATCCCTTGGCAATTGGGAATATCTGTGAATAACGATTGTACATCTAAGGTTGCCATAATGCAGATGTCAGAGTTGTTGCTCAATATACAATGATAGAGGCTCTGTAGCCCATCCTCCACCCGCCACTATTGGCCTCATGGGTGGCTTAGTAGGATGTTTATGGATTTTAGGGATAGGGAACATAGGGATGTTGAGAGATGCATTACTTCTATTTATAATGGATTGTTTGAATGTCTGCAATGTCATAGCATTGATCAGGAACTCTTCAAGTATTTATTGGTGAAGGAACCCCTTATACCCATAATTCAGGGGCTACAGAGCCTCTATCATTGTATATTGAGCAACAACTCAAACCGATAATTGTAAGGAAAGAATATATCCTAAGGGATATGAAACTGTTTTTAGAGGATCTCTATGATTCTGTTGTTGATAAATCACCTTCTGACACCTGCATTATGGCAACCTTAGATGTACAATCGTTATTCACAGTTATTCCCAATTGCCAAGGGATAGATATGCTAAAACGATATTTAGTGGAGGATGGTACCTATGATTCCAGTAAAATTTATCTAAAATATGTTTTTTGTTAGAAACAGTTTTGGAAAACAATTTGTTCCTTTTTGAGGATAAGCTTTTTAGGCAATGAGCTGGCGTGACTATGGGCACATCCTGTGCCAATAGCTACGCCAACGTAGTTATGGCCACCTGGAAAAAGGAATTTGTGTTGAAGGAAGATATGGGTCTTCCTATAATATTCTTTCATCGATTTGTGAATGACCTCTTCCTTTTGTGGGAGGGAGATGCGTCTAGTTTCACCCGTTTTGTGGAATTTATTAATAATACAACTGATTTCTTGAAGTTCACAGCTAATACTTCCAATACATCAATTGAGTTTCTCGATGTGTGTGTGTTCTTAGATCTGTACAAGGAGATTTAATTACAGAAATACATAGAAAAGAATGTTATAGGAATACCTATTTGGAATGTAGAAGTATGCATCCCCAGCATATTTTTAAGAACGTGATGAAAGGGCAAGCATTGAGATTGTCAAGGTTAACAGCTAATGATGAGAGATTTAATGGAGAACTTGCAAACCTTGGTAAATCCTAACTTGAGAGAGGTTATTTTAAGGAAGAGGATAACATGACCTTTGCACAGGCACATCCTGTGAGAACAAGCCTAGGTAGACCTTATTTTTCTGGGATGAAAAGGTCAGCTATTGAAGTCAGCCCTTAGGGATAAGTACATGAGAGTTCCAGTGACCTATTCCAGCAACATTAACTTGTTGAAAAATGTATTTCACAAGAACTGGAATGTTCTTTGTGCTGATGAAAGAATAAGGCAAATGGTTGGTGGCGTTCCACACTATGCATTTAAAAATAAGAAATCTCTTAAAAGAATTATCTGTGGTCCCAAGTCGAACTATGGGGAAAATAGCCAGACTCCAGGGTCTGGATATGGTACTTTGCCATGTAAAGAGTGTAATTTTTGCAGGTATCTTGATACCTCAGGTGGATTCCATCATCCAGATACAGGGAAACAATTAAGCTTTCATTTGAGAGCAGATTGTAATTCCACTAACTTGGTATATCTAGGTTATTGTATAGCTTGTTTTTCTTTTTATATAGGCATGACCACACGTAGGTTACAAGATCGGATTAGGGAACATCTCTACGACATATCTAGACATGTTGACACCAATGGACTAGCATGACATGTTATGGCCGTGGGAACAAGGCATGAGTTTAGATTCATGGTTGTACAGATGGTACCGTTTAATGCTAGACAGGGGCCTCTTAGAAATAGGGTTGAAAATAGTGAGCTCAAATGGATTATTAGGATGAGGGCGAACATGTGTAGAAGACTTAATGACAAGTTGTCCATTCAACCTGCATTAGTCAACAAACCCTTATATAGATGAGAGGATGTTTGTATTAAGTTTTATGAATGTACTTTTATGAATGTAATTTTTATGAATGTATTTTTATGAATGTATCATTTTTATGAATGTATATTTTTATAGTTAGACAGGGACTGCTTATCAGTTGTTAGTTTCTTTTTATATTTATATATAATTTTTTTGATGCTGTACATCTTTTGATGTTGTATCTTTAAATGCTGAATTGTTGTGATGTCATCATATGGAAAGTATATTTAAATGTATGAATTGGTTTAGTTTGAATTGTCTGAGGAAGCAGCTTGACTGCAAAAGCGCTCACCATTGTATTTATTTTCATTAAATCAGTGTTTTACTTAGCCGTGGTTCAGTGCTCTTTACATATATTTCTATACATACATATATATATATATATATATATATATATATATATATATATATATATATATATTGCTGAAAATTTAAGTTCCAAATAAAATCAAGATTCTCAGAATTTGTTAATTTTAAAAATATTTAGAGACTTTGCAAACACAGAGATAAATAATATATTTATCCCAGATAAGAAATTGTTCCTAAAATTACTGGAATTCTTAATAAATGTAAATACTAATGCAATGAAAAAATAAATCATATTTTGTATATATTTATAACATTTTTAAGTTAGATTTCACATATTTAGATAATTCCTATTGGAACTGCTCCTCAAAAATTAATAATGACGTCTTCTCTGAAGAATGCAAGAAACTAGTATTAAAATCTACAGATAAAACTACATCTTCATTATACTGGTCATTTTCCACATGGACATTCTTACATAGAGCTTTTGTCACTCTTAACAAAATTATAATTATGTATAAATCAAATAGAATTAAATCCTGGACATGTCATTCTGAAATAACAGCTGAATGGATACAAATGGTATATGAATGTGAAATCATTTCCCCTTTTTGGAAAGAAATTAATAACTTCATTCAAGCTGTATGGTCAGGCAGATGTAATATTTCTAAATCTTTAGTTTTATTTAATGTTCTGATTCCTGAGATAATTCCACATAAAAAAAAAACAAATGTGTCTTCTTTTGTTTATTCCTGCTATAGCCAGAAAAGTAATTACTAAAACCTGGGAAAGTAAAGTTTCCCCCTCTAGTGTTGAATGTATTAGTAGGGCAAAAATTGTTTGCAGTAGTGAATTGCTTGCTATAAAAATGAAAACATCTAAGGTTACACATTCATATAAATCAGGGCTTAAACTTAAAGACTTGCTTGAAAAATATTAATTGTTGTTCATGTGTATAACTCTGATGTATTGATCAGCTGTGGACCTATGTAGATAGCTAATTGTTTGTTTTATAATCTATTCTTTTAAAACCAAAGAAAAAAGAAAAAACAAACAAACAAGTCAGTGGCTTAGTGAAATCCACCATAGCCAAGTCTGAGGCTAAAATAGCTACCCAAGCCAAAAGTAATCACAAAGTATTTTTTAGTTATGTTTGTAATCACAAAAGCACAATGCAGCAATATACTGAGCTGATTGTTAACAACTGTTACCTACACCAAAGCTGAAGATATAGCAAACCTACTGGCTAATAAATTTAGCTCTAACTTTACCCCTTTCTCCCTTCTGTCTCTCAATATATACCTGAAACTGTTTCACCTCCAGCTATCACACAAGACCAAGTCCTAAAAGTACTATCAAAAGCCAAAAATACTACATCAGTGGGTTCTGACAATATCCCTGGATGAATCTTAAATATTATGAAACCCAATTTATCCACACCCCTCAAAACACTGTTCAGTCTCAGCTGCAATACAAGGTTTTGAAACAAGAAAATAGAGAACAGCTACAGTATTTCCCCTGCATAAGGGAGGATCTTCCACAGACTCAGGCAATTACAGCTCCATGAGTCTGAGCAGCCTCACATGCAAAACCATGGAATGATTTATCATTGAATTAATTAGTCATGACATAGGGAACCTTCATAAACTGAAACCACCTCAGTTTGGATTTGTTAAAGACAGGTCATGCTTACTCAACCTGTTGGATCTTTTTGAAAAGGTCACCTCATCCTGATCAAAGCTTTTGACACAAGTCCCCACTCAGGCATAGTATAAAAGCTAAATAAAGTGAGGAAAAAAACTGCCCCAGGGTTTTGTGCTGGGACCTCTCTTGTTTGGCATCTACTTTTCTGAAGTAAAAGCCAGTACCAAAGGACTCTGGCTGATTAAGTCTGCAAATGACTACAAGCTAAGAGTAGTCATTGAGTCCCCAAATGATTTAGCTATTATACAGGAAGGTTTGTCATAAATAACTCATTACATTTGAGTGATGCCACCAGATGCATTTGCAGTAAACTCCTACTGACTCCTCTAGGTGTCAAATATTGCTTGTTCATATTTGCATCAATACATCCAAAACCATGCTACGTACAAGGTTTTAAAATATCTCATATTAAAGCTTACACAATGGCAAACTCAACTGCAATAATTTTTGACCCATGTCTAGTGCAAGTAAATAGATATTAACTGTTGTTTTTATGGCATTAATTTATATAGATGTAATTTTCATATTTTTGTTAAATATCGCAACAACCAAGTAACACAGACAGCTCTCCTTATAGGCTCATATGAAAGCACTCAGCTAGATGAATAAAATGCTGTTGACAGTATGTGTGTAACTTGAGTGGTTGCTGAGATATTGTAAGGTGATTACAAAATATTACAAATCTAATTGTTTTAGTGTGATTTATAAAATTTGGTTTAAGACCTAGAACCTCACAGTAAGACGCTGTCCGGTTCGACTCTCAGTTAGAACGTCTTCTGCGTAGAGACATGCGTGAATGGGTGCACTTTCATTAAAGGTTGTGTGTCAGGGCTGGCAACTTGGTACGTAAAAATTAACTGCCAATCATTAGCGGACCGGAGTTCCGCTGTGGCGACCCCTAACCGGGAAAAGCCGAAAGTCACAACAACAACAACCTAGAACCTAAAGAATAGTACCACTTTAAAAATCATTTGTGCTAAAGAGTTTGCCATTCATACTTTTTTCATAATCCCTATAGTTCTATAGAAATGAATATTTGTTTGAAATGTGAGGACATAATTTGATTCTGTCAAATTGCCTAGGCTCTGTCCATTGGAAAGTACAGAGCAGACTTACGGAGCACCACTGGAGTGAATGAGATAAATAACATGTGTCAAAGTCATGGTCTGAAACTAAATGCCAAAAATGCATTATTTTAGCATTTGGGAAGTCATTTACCTCAGGTAGCTATCACATTGACAATACTCCCCTAAGAGCTGACCCATTTGTTCAGGATTTAGTAATTTATGTGAACAGTGATCTAACTTGACCAACATATGTCTATTGCTGTTAGAAAGCCAATCTATATTACATAGCTTATGAACAATAGGATTGTTTCTAGATCTAGGGATGTCATTGTCCCATTTTACTCAGCCCTCATTAGGCCAGTCATTGAATATAATGCCCCCTTTGGCATGTATCTGTCTAGATACATGCAACAACCAGAACATCCACAGGGATACCTTACTAAAAGGATGCAAGATCTAAACAACATGTCCAACAGGGGCCTACTCAAAGCCCTGTCACTGTACTCAGTATCCTACAGACTGCTAAGAGGTGACCTGTGTTTGTTGCAGAAGGAATCCTTTGACCCATTACTGATGGATTTACTGCAGATCAGCAAGTCAAATGGCATCAGAAATAGTCTAGGGATTTAAACCTGTCCTGCAACTTCAACAGAACAGTTTGGAGGGGCAGGTATATTTTGCAGAGGATACCACTACTGTGGAACAGATTCCCCATGCACATAAAACAAAGTACAGCTTTGTCCATTTTCAAATTTGAGTTAGCTCTATGGATGGGAAGCAGAGTATTTACCCCAGGACTTCCTCCTGTAATGCTAATGGACAGATGCAGCTCTTAAATGCTTTATTCCATGCATGGGTCCTTTCAAAGTATCTATGGTACAATCCCAGTTATTCTCATTAGGGGTAATATATAATTATCAGCCATGGGATGGGTAAGGCCAATCGATAACTAAATAGGATAGGTTATTTCAAGCAAAAAAAAGGGAAACTGGCTAGGCTTAAAATGGCCTGCAAGGGCAGCTAGCCTAATGGTTATCTATGAATATATGGGCCATTGAAGAAGAAATCCCATCTAATTATAATCTCATCAGAAGTTTTCCTAAGTATTATGACGTGTGTTGTTCTGTATTGCTAGCAATAAGCCCAGGGATATGCACTGAATTCATTCATAGATTTGAGGATTCACAAAGTTTAGAGCATTGAGACTTGTGGAAATAGAAGTGCGGTATAATGTATAAACAATGCTGAAATCTTGTAGTAATACACAATCTTCCCACAAATGCAAATGAAGCTAGAATGTTAAGGTCCCAGAACAAACTAAAAAATGCAAACAGATACATTTTTATTTTTTTGGTTAAAACATGGGCAAAATGCAGAGAAGTACAAAAAAGTATCACCATACAGGTCACTCACTATAAGTGCAACTTCAAATATTTAAGCAGAATTTTAAAAAAAATGCATATTTTTTTCTTTTCTTTTTGATGAAAAGCTATCTCACACTTTGAAACTTTCCACACCTTTCAGAGTCTTGAACAAAAGATGGTTGTACTGAGAAAGGACATTTTTGACTATTTCAAGTATTGTGGCCCTTTAAAAAAGTTTAAAGGTAAAATCAACAAATAAAGCAGCAATAAAGCAGTAGTACTCCAAACATTTAGCTGAAATGCAAAACAATAAAATAAATCTTTTATCTGCCAATGATGGAGTAGGATTAACTTAGGACCCCTCAGAGAGTGGCACCAAGCAGATGGGAGCTGGTGGAAAATAAGCAGGAGACAACTGTAGTAAGGGAGGCTTACTGGTCTGCTCAGTGGGTACTTAATATTTTGGATATATGGAAAACAATGGATGGGAAAGTACTTAAGTAAGTTATACGAGAGACATTAGCAGTGAAAGATGAAAGGGAGGGACTTTGGAAGTCAGATTATCATAAGGGGCAGAAGCCAGAGACACAGGCTTTTAAAATCACAGCAACAAAAGGGAGGAAGACTGAGAAAAGAGTCAAAACTGGAGCTCTAGTCCTATGGTTAAAATTCAGAAACGTTTACCTTAATGTCTCAGTGGGAGCTAGGGCAGACTCAAAGCACAGGGGAATAACCAGTAGCAAGGTAAACAGCAACGTACTAGACTACAACTTTAAGCAGGTATATACAGCTATAAAAAGTACTGAAGCACAAAGCTTGGAGCAAAATTCACAATACTGCCACTGCTGCAATCTTACTATAGACTAAGGCACCAGACTATGCAGAAATGTACAGGTAACTCTATAATAAATGATGTAATGAAGCTCCAACCAGACAATAAATCACAGTCTTGTCATAACTGTGAATAAAGCTACAAGACTAAGGCCTTATACTTTGTTGTAAATAGAAAAAGTTACCTTTTAAATCTAATTTTACTTATGGAAGTTAAAGTATGGTATGATGTATAAAGAATGCTAAAATCTTGGCAGTAATTTCAAATCTTCCCTCAAATGCAAATAAAGCTTGAATGTTAAGGCCTATGAAAAAACTAAAAAAAATGCAAACGGATAACATTTTTGTTAAAACATGCACAGAATGCAGAGAAGTACAAAAAAGTATCACAACACAGGTCACTATAAGAGCAACTTAAAATATTTAAGCAGAATTTAAATAAAATATTTTCTCCTTCTGTTTTGTTAAAAAGTGCCTCACACTTTGGGACATTTCACACCTTTCACTGTCTTGAACAAAAGCTGCTGTGCTAAGAAAGGGCTTTTAGACTATGAATTGTGCAAATATCCCAATCAAATAACTTTTTAGAGAAGAATGTCTACTCTTTGCTAACATTTTATGGTGTGGTTAATTGAGTTACAGTGACATTGGTTTATACATACTCAGATTCAGGAGATGTATTTAGCTACATCCCTATTTAGTTACATAGGTACTACAGTTTCAGTTTATTAAAATCATTGAGTTTGGGGTGTTTCCTACCTCCTAAGTCTGAGCAGTGTCAATATATTTCTAGATGTAGATGTATAGTGGACCCGACCCCCACCATGCGGGTGTAGAGTGACTTGCCCCACCCCCTTCTACAATGCTTTTATTTGTGTCGGTGGTTAAAGGTGGTATTTGCAGTCACCAGCTTTACTTTTGTAATGTTTTCCGGAGGCATCCATGGTAATTTCAGATAGTTGCTATGAATGCCTTTTGGATACCTGTCATCATTACTGACTGAGATGTTCCATTTAACAACTGGATACCAAGGGCACACATCAATAAAAGCCATTAGTTTGTTTTTCTAGCCTTGTACCCTCAGCACAGAATTGTCCACCCCGAAATGTATGAGATATTGATACATTTTTGCTTTTGGGCATAAGTGAGTTTTGCACTTTTAGATTTACGATTTCCAGCAGTTCATCTGCTCTCCCACATAGTCAGCTTCAGCATTTTCTTTTATCTACTCCAAGCCTAGTTCCAGGTGCTACCCATGAGAGTCCACACCAGGGGCATATTTTAATGATTTTTCCTTGCTCTACCCACATATAAATACATCTACTTTTCTTTAAGCTGAATATGGCAGGTAATTTATTTAAAATATCAGTGAATGCTTTAGGTTTTGCATTACTCCTGTCTAATGACCTGCCACCCACTGGCCTGCACACCACAAGTAAACATTATGCTCCCTTTCTGTGAGAAATATGGATGTCAGGCCTTTCCCTCCATAGCAAACATACTCATTCTACAGATCTGTGATATTGCTTTAAGCTATGGTCTGCATAGAAATGCTGATTGTTGTATTCTAATGGGAGATTTATTATCCTAAATGAAGAGTACATATTTGTTTGATGATATACACGAATATATTGTCATATGCATGAAAGAAATATTTTAGTACTTATTCTTTTAATAAATATTTCATTGTGGCATCTTGCACAGTGACCAGATATTTTATATACTGCATTCTTTCTTGCGTTTGCATTATCGTGTTTGAAAATAGGTGACATTAGATCAACTCATGCAACTAGGTAACAGACAAATCAATAAATGCATTCAAGTAAAGGACATATCATTAGATATCTATCATTATTATGAAGCAGTGAGAAATGTGACACTATGACTTCTGCTAGTGTAGCAAATAAAACATGAAAAAAATTCAGTTAGAATAAAATTATTGAAATTAAACATTACTCACCATGAAATCTTTACTGCTCCAATGCCTTTATATTAGTCATCTCAATTGATACCAGCTGTATGTTACAGTTATATAGCATAATTAATAAAACAGAGGACTAGACAACATAAAACAAATCAGAAATCTTAAGTGTAATTATAAAAATAAGATATTTTTTATGGGAGTCTGATGCTTTTCAATTTTAGGTCAATACAATTCTCTTCTACATTTATTGTCTGTCAGATTCGTTTACTGATTAATTTACTAATACAGGGTGTGAATTGCATATCATTCTCTTTTGTTCTGTCTGCTTTCTTAACCTGACTATTAGCAAATTTTCTATTAGCTGTTTGTCTCACTATAGCAGCCATTGATGAATAAAATTGTGGGTTATGCAGGCAGTTTTCTGAAATATCTATATTGCTACCTTTGACAGCAGTGGCTGAATGGATGAAAACATTGGCATAATGCCTCTAATTGTGTTTGCCAGTGACTGTCCTGTAAAGTACATAGTGCTGACAACCTGCGTCTAAAAATTTACTCACTGGATACCTTGAAGTACCACCTAAGGTACACAGCTAATGTACCAGTATACCTGTACCACTATACTTGGATGGGGTGATCCTGTCCTGCCTTCTGTTCTTTTCTGTGGGAATCTTATTTGATTATCTATTTCGCTCATCAGACATGACACCTGCAAAAACATCTTAATCTTACCATGTCCGTTTTTACTTTTTTATCATTCCTCCGTAGGGGTGTGTGTGTGTGTGTGTGTGTGTGTGTGTGTGTGTGTGTGTGTGTGTGTGTGTGTGTGTGTGTGTGTGTGTGTGTGACACTGTTACAGCTGTTCATAGTGTCAAAACTTTGAATGCCTATCAAACAACTAAAACAGTCCAAATCCCAAAGATTCCAATACACTCTACTTTGAATCACAAAGATTGAAAAACAAAAAAAAAATCAAAATCTATTTCTTGCAAGGGCCAAGCTCCCCTGTACCCCCTACTAATTAACTAATTATATATACCAACTATGAGTTCACACTACTGTGTGGAAAGGGAAAATTCCCGATCCCCATTGTACTGTGAACTTGCATTGAGAAAAGCGAGTGCATGTGATCAGCTGATTATTGATCAACTATATCTGCTGCTTTTCCATTTAGAAGGTTGCCACTTCGATGCCTTGTAGTGAACCCATATATATTTGTGTATGTGTGTGTGTGTGTGTGTGTGTGTGTGTGTGTGTGTGTGTGTATATTCTTATACATACACACACACACACACACACACACACACACACACACACACACACACACATGCACATACACACGCACACACACATGGTAACCACTAGCCCCTTGCCTAGTTTACTTGGGTCATCTCATGACAGTGAATTTTATGTTCCTACAGTGATTAACCCAGCTACATTTTATCTTTTTGTTTAACATAAAGTCATTACTACTCAAATCCCCCTCCTCAAACTCACACCTTGATTTGATCCATCCAACCATTTTCTGGAGTCACTGGTATACCAGATTCAGAAAATGAGCACAAGGTCATGAAGCACCATCTCACCAATGAGTTAACATATTTTTCATAGCATGTGATATCACATTTGGTTCTGCGTCCATTACTCAGACCACCTTCATTAATTAAGTAGTATAACATCTCTTCATTTCTGTAATACACTTCTACTGTTGCTGAGTAAATTTTAGACCTGAATTTCTCAACAACCTAATTAGTAAATGTGCAGCAAATTCCTGCCGGAGTCGAACTACAATTCAAGGCATCATGCCAAAATGTATATATTTTTCATGCAGAATTGACTCCTGTGCTGACGTATCGTTATTCCAAGCACATCTTGAATTACTTATTGATGCCCCACCTGCACATTGCTGTGAAAACTATTATAAACAAGACAAGTTCAATGGCTGGCAGTTCTGTGAGCAGTTTATATTATCTGTAGCTAAATGGCTACCACAGGACCTTTAGACAGATCACAGCTAGCAGTTCAGTAATTTATTTAATGAATTATGGTTACCTTACTTCATGGCCAAGTACTATAAATTTTAACAGATACACTCAGTAGAAAAAGTCAAATTTTCCTCCTGTTTCCAAAACTAATGCCATTAATAGTTCAGAAATTCTGTCTGTTAGGCTATTAACTCAATTAAAACATTGGAAAACAGATGCACTAATTAAAGTCTGGCAATTTATTTAAGTGAAAAGAGCAAGCAGAAGATATCAATGTTCATGTCTCCGAGTTAAACAATCTTACAGCTCTGAACAGCTTTGTAGATCAAACACAGTAGAGTTATGAATGAAAAGGTCATTACTTGTGAATTAATAAACTAAGAAGAAATATTAACTATGTTTTTTAAAAAAAAACTATTTCCCCCAAGCAGCTCTGTGATATGGTGATAAAGCCCTGAACATACACAGATGAGTGAAATGCTGCTTGGGTGATTCTAGCAGCTGGCAGGGGTGGATGGACGTGAGCAGACATTGTCAAACCACCTGTCCAGGGAGATGGAAAGAAACAGCTCTGACTTACCACTTGTGTAATACCTAGTAGAACCCATGGAGCTTAAAGTTGTGATTCTGTGCTGCTTGTATGCATATACATAAGCTATGACAGCATGTGATGACATGGTCTCTGTATCCAGCACCACAAAAGTGGAGATCTGTAGCCTCTGTAAGAAAGGGGGGAGGCTCCATGTGGGAGGTAAGACTGCCATACCAGACTGGTAATATGGCCTACTCTCTACCTTCTGACTTTACCATAGGAAGGAGTGGGATAACAAAGGGACAGTGAGTAGGAATGAAAGAATCATAAGATTCATGCCCAGCATTGGGCTGCCTTGCACTTGCTCCATCTCACCCTTCCCAATGGAAAGATTAGATTGTTCAGGTGAAGGCAATGAAACCATCAGGTGGATCTGGTATTGAACAAAGAAAGTCTCCCCTCAGCATGCACCATCTGTTTTGTCCCAATATTCATTCTTAATTTTCAAAACAAGACAGACAGGAGAGAGAGGTGTTCTAGTATGGGACCATCCTAACTGCAGGACAGGCTTCTTTTGTTTCTAAATGAGGTCAATACCCCTATACTCCCTCACTTTTTTCTGACTGGTCTACAGCCCCAATCTCCATTAAGAGCTGTAGCTGGACAAGAAGCAACTGTGTACCCTCCCCACAGGAAAAGGACAGCAGTACATAACAACTTAATTACTTCTGCTGTCTTTTTGATACTCCAGCAGAGGTAATCAGAGTCATGTGTGGACACTTCTCGCTGCACCAAAAGGCCAGCATATATATTTGAGGAGCATTCATACAGTAAGTCTACCTGGTACTAACTTTCACATTTCAGAATAACTTAAAAATATTTAAGGTTGTACAAATCCAGATGAGCAAACAACCAACAATGCAATTATTTACAAAGACTAAGCAATGAATTCAGCCTATTTATTAACTAATGCCTTTAGAAAATAAGGTACTGCAAAATATATTGCTGAAATGGACAAACTGCCAAACAATATGGGCTAATAGACCTGGATATAACATTCAGTACCCCACACCTCTCCACTAAAGCATCCATATCCATTAAATGGGAATATTTTGTATATCAAAGCACCCAGAAATATTTTTAATTCACTATGGAACTAAATGCAATATCTCTTATTATATTCTGGATACGTATGTTTTCTGCTGTGAGGGCAGAGGAGCCCTGTGGCTGTGTACATCCTTACAGCCATTTCTCATATTGTTAAGTACTCTCTGTAACAGCCTGTCATCCAATAGGATTCTTCTAAGACAAGAACTTCTTTATTTACCATAATGAATTACCCTCAGAGCTATGAAATCCAGCTAAATGACATTCTAATATGCAAAATATTTCCCACAATGGCTGCACCAAACAAATGCTTGATGTATTAGTCACGGTCTTACCCTCAAGTCCAGGAAATACAGTATGGCTTCTTTTTGTAAATCTAGCACAATTACCATTTATCAATTAGGTAACATGCTATTTAAACTGGGCACAGTCTTCAGTGACTTAATACCAAAGTGATAATAAACTTCTCTCCATGATGTTTATAAACTCTTTTTACTTGCACAACCTAACCTTTAAGGTACTTCCTCAAGGTCAAAAGAAGTTATAGTCCTACTTTACTCTTCTTGTATTAGAGTCATTACTTAATATATTGCCCTCATCATCAAACACCTTGCTAAACATGCAAACTAACTTGACAGGTCTCAACATATCCTCAACAGAAAGATGTCACGTCTCAGTATTCATAGGATTATAGGATCATAGGAGATTACTAGGCTATTGACCCAGTGGTCATTTTAAGCCTAGCCATTTCATCCCAATGTAATACCATAAAAGTGCTAGTCAATACCCAAGGCTGCATTTAGTGATGACTGCCTATGACCAGGAGGGTTGCAGGCTGTATCCCCGGTAAGAATTTATGGTGCCCCAGTCACTCATTCAGGTTCCTCTTGAACAGTGTCATAGAAGTGCTCTGTTTCACATGAATTGCTAGCCTGTTCCAAAGATGTGGCAGTTGCTGGGAGATAAATCTGTCCATCCAGCATGTTCCATTTAAGCAACAGGCCATATGTAGGTCCCTAGAATGGATAGCCCTAGTCCTGTTTGATTTATGGGTCTTAGCTTGCTGTGTAGGCCAGATATAAGTTCCCCCTAAGAAGTCTGTATGATACAGAGTATAGTGACAGGGACTTTAGTTGGTCTGTGTAAGGCACATGCTGGAGCCTCTTGATCTTCTTTGCTAGAAACCTCTGAGGTCTCTCTAATTGCTGCAGGTGCTTTGTACAGTACATGCTAAACAGGCATTATAATCAATTATGGGCTGGATAAGTGCTGAGTATTGGGGGGGTTATAACTTCTTTTGGTCATGAGGTGATACCTTTACTAATCAAGTATGCTACATATAAATCTTTGCTTACTATAGTAGACACATGGTGGTTGAAGTTAAAGTCACAGTCAACTTCTGATCCCAGGTCCCTTACCACTTCATAGGTACTTAGGGTCTTGTTGATTTGATAGAGTGAGGAAGCATTGTTTGTGCAGAAGAGAATGATGCTGCATTTCTCTGCATTCAGTTTGAGACCATGACTAATACAGCAGTTGCTGGTTTGCATGAAAGCCTCCTGGAGTATACTGACATTATTTGGTGATTCAATGATTGCATCTAGTTTGCAGTCGTCTGCAAGCTTGGTCAGTCACAACCCCTTATTTTTTTTAGTTTTGACCTGAACTTCTTTGAAGTACATACCATACAGTAAGGATACCAGCACTGACCCCTGTGGCACCCCACTAGTAACAGGTCTACTGATTGATGTGGAGTCACCCTCTTTGATAGTATGTGTCTGATTTGTGATCCAGTTGGTAACCCAGCTTACAATGAATTCAGTTTGCTAAGTTTATCAGTAATGTCTGAATGTGGGATTGTGTTGAACGCCTTTACCAAGTCAAGGTATGCCATGTCCACTGATTTGCCCTCATCAATGGCCTTGGTCACATTTTCGAAGAAATCCACCAAATTAACAAGTGGGATCTGCCCTTCACGAAGCCGAATTGGGTAGGATCCAGGGTTTGGAGGTCACTTATGTCTTTATTTATGAGGTCCATAATGATATGTTCCATGGCCTTACAGATGAGGCTGGTCAGGCTTATGGGTCTGTAATTCCCTGGGTCTGTTGCTAGGCCACCTTAGTGGAGGGGAATGACTGTTGCTGTTCTTCATTCTGCAGAAACAAAGGCTGTGGTTAGGCTCTGATTGAAAAGTCTACTTAGTGGTGATGCTAGTTCATGTCTTAGCCTGTTTAGAAGACAACCTGGGATGACATCTGATCCCACAGAGGCCGTGTTTTTTGCCTTGGACAAGGCTTTGAGTACCTGCTCTTCAGATATGCTGGGGGGGGGGGGTTGAGGGAAGGTTTGTTGTATGTTAGGAGGGGATAATGGAGTGAAATTTTTGCCACACCTATCCACTAGCCGGTTTGCTATCTCTGTGGGGTCAGTGTGTGTGATACCATTAGACACTAGTTCTGCACATGCTTGGGTCCTACCCTTTAGGTTATGTATGTAGCTGTAAAAGGCCTAATGGTTGTCCATGGCTGTACTTGCTTAGATTCTCTCAAATGAGCTCTTGTTGACAAGTTGTTTTATTTGCCTGCTGAGGCTGAAAAGGGTAATCTTCCATTGCTGAGGCCTAGCCTTTGTTTTCTTGGACAGCAACTTTTTGCATTTATTGTAGTTTTCTGATGCTGGATGTCCACCATGGCAGCTTGTTTTTACTTGGGGCTCTGGCTTTGATTCTTTCTGGTATGGCTGAGTTTATACACTTATGTAAGTGATTGTACAGGGCTTTAGTGTAAGCTTTGGCATAGTTACCACTTCCAGATTGGGGTGGGGATTGGAATGCATTTACACCTTCACCTAGGAATGTATAGTTTGCCTTGGTGAAGCTGTTTAGTCTGATTTCACCCTTTGTGACTTCTGGTCTTAGTGTCAGCTCGAAGATGACTGATTTGTGATCAGTTTAAACTAATGAGGATCCAACAGTTTTGGCAGTGCACCTGTTTGACATGCTGGTGAGGACCAGATCCAAAATGTTTGTTCCCCTTATCAGGGTATGGACAATTTATTCCAGGGCATTTGAATTAACAAAGTCAAGGAACTTTTGCACTAGCGAATTAGGGCTAGCATACGTTTTCCAGTTGATGGTGGGATAATTGAAATGCCTCATAACCAGTGTGTTTGGTAACATTTGGATTGTCTCTAGTTTGGTCAAGTATGCTTCATGGGTATCATAACCATGGAGGGGGATCTATAACACACTATGACTTGAAAGGGGGGTCTTACCCACAATAACCTGGACCTGAAATAACTCCATGGAGTTGTTCAGTCTAACTTGACAGGAGGTGAATTTATTTGAAATATAGATTGAAACACTGCCTCCTTTGGTTTTCACATGTTCATTTTCTGGTTTAAAGGTGTGGAAGGCATTGTGGCCCTGCAAGGCTGGGGTACTCTCTGATACCTTGAACCAGGTTTCTGTGATTGCACAGACATCTACATCTTCTAGTGATGGAAGTGCTTCTAGGGAGTGCAGTTTTTGCTTTCAACTCTTAGCATTTAGCAGCATGACTCTTGTTTGTTCTGATTGGTTAATTTCATGTCGGTAATGTTGTTTTTGAGACCTCTTCTAAAAAAAGGCACAATGGGGGGAGGCAAGAGCCTTTCCCAGCAGCTGAAAGCCTAGAGGTGCTAGGGGCAAACCATCTCTGGCACAGCAGCGAGGTTTGAGGTTTGTCGACCATGGCTTCCTAGGCTGACAGGAACTGAGTCCTCTTTGAATGACACCAAACACTCAGCCAGTTATTGAAATCAATCATTCTTTGTTTATAGTCTGGTATTATCTAGGTGAAGATAATATGCTGCTCAAGGCTAGGGACATACCTGCCTGGGACGCATACTCAAAGAGCTCAGTTATGCCTCTGTTCATATAGTCCAGTGAGGTATGTCTCAGGTCATTCACACCAACATGAACTATGTCAGAGTCATAATGGTACTTGTTGCTAAGAGACCTGAGTACATGTGTGATCTGACGAATCCTGGCACCAGACAGGCAGTTGACAGTGACTTTCTCCTTGTCCAGCTTGGTGAGTGGGATATTCATGTGTCTCACTATTGAGTCTCCAATAAAAAGAAAATTTGGTTTTTGAATGTTACTCCTTACTGGCTTGGTGGGTGAGACACTGGTGTTGCTATGTGTCATGGGTGCTGTGGAGACTGTGTTAGTTGTAGCAGACTTATGCTTTAGAGGTCTCTGGTGTTTCAGTAAGTTTTTAGAGAGAACCTCCGTGTATGTGGATTTACGTGTTTGATGTGTACTATGTGTATGAGTAGTGGTACCTTGAGCATATGTAGTGGTGGGTGAGTTGACAGCTTTCTCTGTGTTACTGTTTTGAGTGAGAGAGAGCATGGATTCTAGATTCTTGGTGTAAATAAATCTCTCACACTCTATACCAGACTACTACTCAGACAGATTAAAAAACTGTCCCTCTACTCACTTTTATACAGACTCCTGACTGAGGGGTGATCTCTGCTAGGTTTCTGGGATATAAATGACCCAGCAATCTTTGAAATCCTTCATCTAAATAAAACAAATGGTAAAGTAAACACTCGTTCTAGAAAACTAAACATATACTACCACATCAACAACACCAGGTCACATGATAGATACCTAACTCAGTGTATACCCATTTCTATAATAGGCTGCCCTTACTTATCAGGCAGAGTATTTCCCTAGCAACCTTTTAACGCAGTCTAGATGACTGGATGGGTGATTGCAAATCTTCACCAGGAATTTGTGGAGAAAGTCTACTTAATGGGCTTTTCATCCAGAAAAAAGGAGGTCATTGTCCCACTGTACTCATCCCTCATTAGACCCATTATAGAGTTTGGTATGTACCTCACAAGACATCTGCAACAGCTGGAAAAGCCACAGAAATACCTCACTAAAAGAATCACAGGCCTAAAACAGATGCCCTATGCTGACCGTCTAAAAAAACTCCAGCTATACTCTGTGGCATATCATCTACTCAGAGGCAATCTCTGCTTAACATACAAGGCCATGTCAAACCCTGAGCTGTTGGACATGCTCCACTTATAGAAATCCCAATCCCTGAAAGCCACATGGTCCAGGGATCTAAACCTTGTCATCACAATGAACAAAACATGCTGGAGGGATAGGTTCCTAACCCAGAGACTCCCCATACTCTGGAATAGACTGCCCACACATGTCAAGCAGAGCGTCTCCTTGGCCCTCTTCAAAAGGAACCTTGATGATTGGGTGGGAGATAGGAAATTCACCCCGGAGATCATGTCAGTCTCCCTGCTAGACAGGGGTCCAGGGAAGTAAATATTGTGGGAAGAAATATCCAAGGAATTTTTTTGGCTAGGCTTGTATAGGCCCTAGGGCCAATAGCCTAGTACCAGCCTATGAACCTATGAACCTATGAACTTCCAGTTTCCCACCAGTACTGGGTGATATGGCTGAGCTTTCATGGTTTCTTTGGCTGTTAGCACAGCACGAACTTATCAACCTATGAATTTAAAGGAAAAAATATTAACCAGATGGAACTATTGTCATCTAAAAGAGAGCTCTGTTTGCCACCCCGATAAATTACATAATGCTTCTTACTGCACATAGGAAAATCAAAAAGTTTTACTGCCTGAATGTGTCAGAAACCATTGTCATTAAGTAAATAGTTAATTGCTGCATTCAGACACTTTTCTTCCAGCTTTTTTTGTAAGTAAAAGGAATTGAAAGATGATTCTGACTATGTATTCTCTAAACAGAAAATTGTATAATCTTTTATTTTCATAGAGTTTCCAGAGAGATGCTAAATGGTTGTTTCAAGCTTGATCATTTTAGGAAGGGATCAGACATTTAAATTAAAGCATTACATGTTTAAATAAATAGGAATTTAAGCCATAGTGACGTACAGGAGTCAATGTGTGAAAAGACAAGTGGAAGTTAAAAAAAGTGTTGGGTGCAAAGTCCCAGGCAAAAATGACATTAAAAGATGGGTCAAGGATAGTACTAAAGGATTTCTTTGATATACTGCAAGAAGGATAAAGGGAACTTAAAGACGGTAGAGGAAAAACATTTTTTTATTGCAAAACACAAACAGGTAAATAACAATTGTAATAGTTGCTGAGTAGCATATGATTTAATAACAGTGAAAAAAACAAAAGCAATTGTACTGATTAACTAAATTTATTTGAAGTGTGCAACTTTTCACAGAGACAAACCTCCACCTTCAAATACTTAGGACTATCCATGGCTTGATCAGTCACTAAACTTCCATTCCCACACAGACAAAGTGAGAGCCAAAATAAACTCCTTCCTCTTCTGGGCCAAAAGATCTCCCAGTTTCTATACCAACCAGCCAGAGCAGCCATTAGCAAAGGAGTTCCGCTTTCTTAATTTGAATATGGGCTCCCAATATTTTGCTTCTGTCTCCAAGAAAAACATTGCCACACTCCAGACTATGATTCATTACAAACTTACCTCTCTGTGAGCATCACTGTATCACCCTTGAAAAAGCTAAACGGCTACGCATAAAACAAAGGTCTAACCAATTTTTTGGATCTCAACTCTACAAACTACTCCATCTCAGATATTTACGCCCCCTGCTGCTAGATTTAATGAAAAAAAAAACTCCTCCTACAACCCAAGACACTATTCACAAGCCACACCAACTCTCATTACTTGCAAAAACCAAACTCCACAGCTCTGCACATGCATTCGCCTCTCAGGCACCTACTTTTTGGCAATGTCTCCCCGTCAACATTAAGGAAGTCAATACTTATTCAAAACTGAGAATGCAACTCAAAAAGCACTTCACCATCCAAGCCAAATGCTCCTGCTCCAGCACAGGACATATCACCTAACTTATTTCCTTTCTGAATCTCTTCTCCTCTTTCAAGATTCAGTGAAGATTGACCCATTTTAGAAACTAAGGTATATATTGTACATTACACAAAGGCTGATTGTACATTACACTGTGCTTGTTCACCGGCGTGTATATATACAGTTTTCTTCTATGTAATTAGTCTGAATTCTGTTATTGCTTACATTTCTGTATTTTTTGTTTGTGAAATGTTTTGTTTTTCATCCGGGCTGAGCCTAAAATTGGTCATTACTGATTAGTGCACTAGCCCAGTAAATAAATAAATAAATAAATAAATAAATAAATAAATAAATGTATACCTCACCTCCCTCATCACCTGTAAAAGACAAATGAGGGCACCAAGATGGGAGAGAGCTAGGGTAGAGCTGAAAGAGCAGTGGACAGATGCTAGCATAATAGGTGGTAGAGAGGGAAATGGCCACATTTAGTATAGGTAACGCACATGAAACGGATAGGCTGACTCCTGGAGCCCTCAGCAGTCTGGCCAGTGTACAGATATTTCCCACTAAGGTGATTTTAAATAGATCACTGGCCAGTGCACCTGAGGATTGGAAGATGGTCGCCAGAATATCCCCATGCAAGTGAAGAACAAAAAAAAAATAGAGATATGTAGAATTGGCAACCTACCATTCACAGCAGAAAAATTCATTGAGAAAATCCTGAAGAAAAGATGTCTGCTTTTATAAAGGGCAACAATCTTCACTACAACAACCAACATGGTTTCTTGGATAAAACCACTGGTTAATGGTCCAGCTCCAAATCATACAGGGTAAACTCCCAACTACATTGCAGGTCACTTGAGTTTGACCAGTGGCTCAAAAGCCTGTAAAAGCTGGCCTGTGAGGATGGGAATGAGTGATCACTGATGGCTTGTCCATCCTGGTGGAGGGAGGTGTCTCTGGCTTATCATATGGCTGGATCATTAGGTTTTCACCCACTGGAGTTCCAGGTTGGCTAAGCTCACATTATTATTGATTTCACATTCAGTAACTGAGAATAAACTAACTCATGGAGGTACTCTTCCGCTCAAGAGGTAGTGACTACAGGCTTGGTTGCACCACTGATGGGGGAGGTATGTAGGTGTTTCCTATTACATCCAAAGAAGCAGCACTATAATTAACACATTTGCTGATGACAGAATCATAACTGCTGCAGTGTAACATAGGGTGGGAGGGAGAGAATCGTAAGAGGGACTTGGAATGGATGACCAGGTGGTCAGAAAACTAAGACCCAAAGCATACAAAAGCAAAACTTTGCACTTGGGTCACAACAATCTTATTCTGAAGGATTAGGTGGGTGAAGTGGAACTCATTGTGACAAAGCATGAAATTAATTATGCCTGCTTCGGGCCAAAACATCCTAAGGAATTTGCCAAAATATCCCATAGCATGGAATGTGCTTGAGTGCTTATGCCTCTCTTCTACTTCAATGATCCTACCTATCATGTCCATCTTTCTTTAAAGTTCAGATATCTGGAGATGTACACCTGTGCAACCTGCTTTAAATACAACAATGAAGAGCATGCTGGTGAGCAATAATGTTCATGTTCTGTCAAGGTGTGGACAGGGTCTAACTTTAGTGCAATGTGCATTTCTGACAGCCAAAACATATTAGGATAATCATGCTACTGAAAGAATTTCAGGGGAGTCTATCAGCAGGTATTTTAAGATGAAGAAGAGTGGCCATTTCCTGATGGTTAAAGGGGAAGGAACAATTCTCACTAGACTACAATGGGGACAGTGTTAATATGATATGAGAATACAAGATTATGCTAGTGGTTTGTGTAGGCCCACCTTGAATATAAAAGATAAGAGAGAAATTAGAGCTGATATGGTGAATGGACTGGCCTTTCAAGAAATCTGTAAATGTACTTTTTCACAGAGTGGACAGTTGATATAAACTCCCAGAATGGATGTGATGACAGAATATATGAAGGCATTCAATGTGTCATGTGGCAAAGAAGAGATGTCGGGTCATACATTCACAAGAAAGTTCTAGGCAATCAATACTCATACCATTAAAAGACTAGACAATAATGCATATTTAGGGGTTCTCTCTAGCCTGAAAAAGGGAAACATAGTCTAGATCCAGGAAGAGTTTGAGGATGCCCATCCCATTATCTAGATTCACATTGAATGTGTTAAGGATGCTACTTTACTTGACATGTAGTGAAAGCTTGTTCCAGAGATGTAAGATGCAGTGAGATATGAATCTATCATGTCAATAGGTTTTATTTATCTATTGATGACATTTAGGTCCTTTAAGTGAGTACTTTAAGATCCAGTTGTTCTGCAAAGGAATAGGATGTCAAGGAGGTTCAGATCTTTCATGGCTCAAAAGCCTAGACACAGATCAACATGGAGGATTCTGTACGAGAATGAGAACAGGGACAGAGCTGCCAGTCTTTCTAGATAACTGAGTGCCATAAAGTCATTGATCCTTTCAGTTAGTAATCTCTAAGGTCACTCAGGCTAAATGATATGTTTACATAAATACATGCCAAAATGGTAGCAAGTACAGTACTGAGATGAGAATCACTGTTACCTCAAAGTGTGTGTGTGTGTGTGTGTGTGTGTGTGTGTGTCTGTGTATGTGTGTGTGTGTGTGTGTGTGTGTGTGTGTGTGTGTGTGTGTGTGTGTGTGTGTGTGTGTGTTTGCTATTGGCCAGAGAGCTAGATTGCTTTTTCATTTTCTCTGCCTGTATAGTCACTGTATTTATGTAATGCTTCTCATCTTGCAGCTATGGTTAGTATTGTCCTGTATAGACATGTGCATAGTAAAGCAAACTCCTTAAAAATCCTACCTCCTAAGAGTTCCTTAGCACATAGTTGTCAATGACCACAATCTTTGCACAAAGAGGGGCATCACTTCATGAAATTAGACTTAAGTTTATACCTCTTAACCAGTTAGCACCCTAGCAAATCTGTTTTCCTTTACAGTGGTCACACAAAGAAGAGCATAAGTCCTTTGATACCACAGCCCGGGAAACCCACCACATGTATACCTGAAACCATTATGTTCAGCAATTTGGGTCTTCGCCAACTTGTAACTCAACATAGTTCTATTGGAAGCATGCTAGCACCTGTATTTCTGAGTTCTGAAGGCCATATTGAAAACTACATGTGACACATTATGAAATCAGCTATAGAAATAGATTTGCATATTCTTGGCAACTCATATGTTATACACCATCTGTACTATGCAATGTAAGTGACATTCTATTAAACTGGCCACCTTATAAAATTATTTTGTAATGTGAATTAATTGGTTTGCCTTTCTGTGTGCATTTATTTCCTCCTTAACTGTGGTACAACTCTAATCTGAATAGACATTTTTCAGGTACAGCCCTAGCTTACAAAACTGAAACACACAATGAATAACAAAAAGTAGATTTGGTTTCACAACAATAATACAAGATGTTATTTACAGAAGACATAACATGAGGTAGAAGACCAGTGCAGCACAATTTATAATTATTACAGAAGTGGAAGCTGAAGTGGAAGAGGAAGCACGCAAGGTGGACAGCTTATGAAGGAGTATTGAGAAGAGGGGGGTATGGAGGAATGGGATGGGGCTATGAAGGAAATCGATATTGCTGACATGTTCAACTTTATTTGACATGTCAAGGAATTAGTTAATCCAAATTGATGTTTTTTTTTAAACATTTTATATGGCATTAAGGCAATTCGTAAGGAAGGGTTTGCATCCAAAGTAGAGATGGTTTGGCATGTTTTGATAAAGCAGAATATTGCTTTGCAGGTATTAGGTAATACAGTCTCTTAGATTTTTCATATATTTAGTATAAAATGCTGCAAAAGAAAATGTCTTGATTATATCAAGGTGTCTGGCTCAGTCTAAAAATGCTTTGAACAATGAAAGTTTGACCTGCTGGATTTTCCAGCAAAACTAAACTTGCGACGACGCTTTAAACATTTCAGTCACTACCTTTACTTTCCTTATAATAGCTGCTTAAGGACAGTCATTAGAATGAATATTATTATAATCTCACTCTGTCCCACGGGATCTACAAAGAGAAGCTGTGAAAAAGCATCGCACATCAAAGTAAATGCTAAAGGTGATGAGTTACTAATGAAATTCCTGAAGCTGTACTGCAGATTATAAGAAGGAAAATAAATGATATTTATCCTCATTATCAGATAAGGCTTTTTAGTAGTTAAGGTCCCTGATATTTTCAAAGCTTTTGATTCATTCATATGCTAACTGTACTTAATAACTATTCCCTAGGGGGATTTCTCATTAAAAGAAATGCAGTTTACCATCAAAATAATCCCCATTTGCATATGATTATTACCTAAATATGAAAATCTATTTTGCATTAGCTAAAATTACTTTAGTTTGCTTAGAAGAGCTACCCATTAGTTAAAGCTTTGTAACAGATGCAATGTTCCATTTGAAAATTGTTATGAAGTCATTATTCAAACATTCAAATGCTTACTACATTCAATACATTCATTAGTTTTCTCTCAAAAATTCAAAATGAGAATGCATTTTCATTTCCATACAGCAAAACAGACATTTATCCTTGCAAAAGAACATAAAGCATAATAATAGTGTTCTCTATACCCAGAGCACAGCATGGCTGGACAAACCACATAACTCTATCTCTGCAGACACTGGTAGAGGGGGATCACTGCTGTAGCATAGTTTCACTGTTATTTTGGTTGTTTTCTAAACGAAAATTGCTTAAGGGAATCATTTTCTCCTAAATGCATCCTGGACAAAGAAATAAAAATGTTTTTCTTCTTTCTTAAATATCAGATAATTAAAGAAATATTGCAAGCTACATAATCATAGCCTTAGTTCAAAGAAAGAGACCTCAGAACCTTTGTGTTGTCAATTAGACCTGCCTTGTTTACCAAAATATTGTTGAGAATTGATACAGCAGACCTTTTCTCTACAGAGTAAGATTTCTTAATTTTATGCAGCATAAAATGTAATTCAGTAGTTGTTTTTTATATTTAATCCCTTACTTTCTGATCTTCCAACAGTTTATTTTATAATTATGTCAACTGTACTTGTTTAAGAAACTCATATTTTCTGTCTTTCTTTATTCTTATCTTTTCCTAGTTTAAATGTGTTTGCTAAGAACTCTTGCTTATGTAAGACAATCTTTATCAGTTTCGTGTAAAATAAAATGCTCTTTTGCTTTTAACTATTTACTGTATATACATTATGTATTGTGCATAGGGCTGTTGGAGAGAACAGGAACACAATTAAAGAATACGCTTGTGCTTTCACCTTATAGACAGCAAATTCTACAGCAGTTAAACTACACTAACATAAGTCATATTCTGCACAAACTTTGAAGCTGATCACTAAGCTTACTTTAGTTATCTCCTGTACATCTATAACATTCCCACAACAAGTTCTGAGGTTTGCAGTTACAGACATTCGTTTGGCAGACTACTACAACCCTTCTGACATTTGCACATGGATAAAGGACTGATCCACTGTTCCATGAAAAGAACAGAATCCACATTGTTTCTGGAGACTCACAGGTTTAACTATCAGATGAAGTTTCTTTCCAAGCTCCCTGAAATATGCTTTCCCAGTGAATCAGAAGAGTATATTCCCTCGAAACTAGAATACAGCCTTCTGGCTCCTATTTGGAATATGGGTATCATTATGTCAGTTTGTTAGTGCAGAGATCGTGTCCTTTTTTTGCAACAATGAAAAGTAATAACCTTGATACATGCATACCTCTCAACTGTCCAGATTTATGCCTCATGTTTTGGGTTTATTCTTGATAAAATCTGTGATTTTCTGGCAAATCACTGGGATAATCTGAGGACTGAAGTTACTAAATAATTATATACATTTGAGTTTTAGACTTTTAAATCCTTCATAAAATGTATGTTAACCCAAACCCTGTTACACCAGCAACTTCCTAAGTTTATAAGAGCAATATATAAAATCTGTCCCTATTTTGGGCCTTTGTTGCCCATTCTGTCAGGCACTGTCCAGACTTCTTGCACTAAGAGGTTGAAAGTTATGGGTACATGTAACACAACCTCTTGAACACTATCAAAGCCATATCACATTGGAACTAATTAATCACTGCAGTGACCTCATGTAGAGAAATGGACCCAATCATTCTTGTTGCTTCTATCATTCAACCTTAGATAAGGGCACTTCCACTGGACTCAACAGTACCTCAACCCTTTTTGTCACACGTATTGCATATGAAAGATGTTCGAGTCAAAACACCTTTTTTCTACTCTTGCTGAAAAAAGACTCGAAAACATTTTATCTTATATCCCTGAACTGACAGATTGTTTGCCAAATCATTTTGCGGCCATTGTAAAACTATTCTCTGTGGCCTTCTTAAAGTCATTCAACACCTGGGCCTTTGGTTCAGTGACTGTTGAACCCACTTCTTTCTGGCTGTCAGTAACTATCTGTTAAATCCGGTAATACCCCTGTCCTACTAGTATTGCTCAAAAGGTCCCTTTCCTTAAAGTTGTTGTTCATTTTATGTATTTGTTATATTCTTTTCAGGTTGTCTATCTTGGGTTCTGCCAGAAAATGGTTCAACAAGATCAGTGCAGTATGCTGGTCAACAAAAATAACTAAGTAAGTAAGTAAATAAATTAATGAATTAACACATTGGTCTTCCTCACTATTAGGGTACACCACATACTCATAGGGTTACTACCAAGGCAATCAATGTTCTATTCTCAGCAACAGCTCTATGCTACTACCACAATTGCTCATGTTTTGAATAGGATTCATTTGCCCATGGCCTTCATAACCTCCCCAGGAATATGAGAAATGCTGCTTTAGATGTAGGAACTTAATTCTTCCGGCACAAAAGCACTGGCTGTGTGTTTTTGTTTCTTGGTTCTTTCCATCTAGCACCCACCCGGGCCATCTGTTCAAAATCTACACCAAGTTCTAGTCAGGTGATACCTTAGCACTCCTTATAATTCAGTGGTCCTAAAATATGGCCTTAGAGCTGCTGGCATAATTACACGTATAGTGAAAAATAATGTAACTACATAAATATCTATCTGTGTGTTATAGAGGAGCTCTCTGAGCATGTAGCCCAGGCCGGTATGACCCTGACCTTGAGTAGCATCTTACCCTCACCAAGAATGATGCCACAATATGAAGACAAGATGATCAATTTCAACAATTGGCTTAAGTATTGGTGTCATTCAAAGGTGATCCAATGGCTGTCAGCCTGGGATGATATACTCGACAAGCCACGATGCTTCGCTAGGGACGGCTTGCACCTGTCACCCCTGGGCTTTCGGATATTGGCAAAGGCTCTTGCTACCCCCATAGTGCCTTTTTTAGGCAAGGCTCAAAAGACAAACCCATCTCCATAGGTATCACAAGGGATAAGAAACTAAGAGTAATGCTACTCAACGCCAGAAGTCTAAACCTCAAGATGCATGCACTCGAAACTCTCCTTAGCATGGAGAACATCGATATCTGTGCAGTAACAGAAACCTGGTTCAAGGCTCCTGAGAGCACCCCTGCACTACCAGGGTATACCTCATACCATGCTTTTTGGCCCCAAAACTTGGACCGAACCACAAAAGGAGGGGGAGTATCAATATTCGTCAAAGATACCCACACCTCCAGGTTGGTGGCACAGCACGAAGCATCAGAGACTATCCATGTGCAACTAACAGTGGGTAAAACTGCCTTCCAGTTTATAGCCTGCTACAGACCACCCTTCCAAACCCAGGAACCCCACTCGGCCTTCCTAAGAACACTGGAAAATATGAAGGTCTCTCCAAACACCATTATATTGGGCAACTTCAACTACCCAAACATAGACTGGGAGCATTACTCTAGCTCCAACACCTTAGCCCAAAGGTTCCTAGAATTTATAAACTCAAATGCTATGGAACAACTTGTTACCACTCCCACAAGAGGGGAAAACATACTGGACCTGATCATCACCAACATGGGGACTCTATGCTCCAGACCAAAAGTGTATCCCTCACTGGTAAGATCAGACCATAAACTAATCTCACTGGATATTCACATCCCGACTCCACCCCTGCCCTGAAAACCACAGTGAAAAACTTCTCTAAAGCAAATTTCACACTCCTCAAAACCGAGGTGGAATCCTTCAAAGCCCCCGGGCCTGTGGAAAATACGGCCCAGACCGCAGAATCCTTTATAAATGCATTCTATGAACACCTTCAAGAATGCATGGATCATGCAATCCCAAATAAAACCAAGACCCAATCCTCCAAAGGCAGACGTCCTGTCTCGTGGACCCCAACCATAAACAAACTATACAATAGACAGAGTAAAATCCCAAAAAGGGAAGGCATCTCTGATCAGTATTAGCAAAAAACTACGGGCACTCATAAAATCATCTAAGGCCAGCTTCGAGAGAAAAATTGCACAGGACACTAAGGATAATCACAAGGCTTTCTTTAGTTATGTAGGAACCTGGGTGGGAATTCCCAGATATGCTCAGAATTACTCTAAAATGACAAAAAATACAACGAACCCACAGACATAGCCAACATCCTAGCTGACAGGTTCAGCGCAAACTCCCCCCCCCACCAAAAGGGCAAATATTTATCCCAGCAGAGTGCTGCCCCCCTGACATCTCAGATGCTCAGGTAAGAGCTGCCCTCTCCAAAGCAAAAAACACAGCATCAATGGGGCCAGACGGTATCCCGGGCTGCGTCCTACATGAACTCCAAGAAGAGCTAAATCCAAACATAAAACTACTGTTCAATCTCAGCCTTACTACAGGATATGTACCCAAAGAGTGGCGTACAGCAACAGTGGTCCCTCTCCATAAAGGTGGTGCCTCAACAGATCCTGGAAACTATCGCCCCATAAGCCTGACTAGCTTGGTCTGCAAAGCTATGGAAAGGATCATCATGGACCTCATAAATAAAGATATTGGAGACCTACAGACACTGGATGCTACCCAGCTCGGCTTTGTTAAGGGCAGATCCTGCCTCTTAAACCTGGTTGATTTCTTTGAAACAGTCACCAAGGCCATTGACGAGGGGAAGGTGGTCCACACAGCCTACCTGGACCTCGCAAAAGCCTTCGATACAATACCCCACTCGGGCATTATAGATAAGCTCACCAGCTTAAATATAAACCCCTATGTCACTAGATGGGTTGCAAACTGGCTCAAAGACAGAACTCACATGGTTAGAATTGCTGGAGCCATGTCAATCTCCAAACCAGTTACAAGTGGCGTCCCACAAGTCTCAGTCCTGGGACCTCTCTTGTTCGGTATATATTTCTTGGAGGTACAGGCCAACACAGAAGGACTGTGGCTGACCAAGTTCGCAGATGACTCCAAACTGGGTGCCATAATTGACTCTCCAGCCGACACAAGCATCCTCCAAAAGGGCCTCATAGAAACAGACAACTGATGCCAGAGCCATGGCCTCAAGCTAAACGCCAAAAAGTGTATAGTCATCCCCTTTGGCAAAAACAAAGTGCCCACAAATTACCACATAGGTGGTAATCCATTAAGTATAGAAGAAGTAATTAGGGACCTAGGGACCCAAGTTGATAGCAATCTCTCATTTGACAACCACGTGGCCAAAGTGGTTAGAAAAACATTTTAGATAGCCCACCTAATCATGAAGGGATTCACATCTAGATCAGGGGAGGTCATCATGCCTCTTTACTTATCCCTCATAGGGCCCATAATTGAGTACAATGCCCCTTTTGGGATGTACCTTACCAGACACCTGCAGCAACTGGAAAAACCCCAAATGTACCTCACCAAGTGGATCAAAGGGCTCAAACAGATGCCATATGCTGCCCGGTTAAAGAAACCCTAGCTCTACTCAGTGGCATACCGCCTGCTCAGAGGCGATCTATGCCTGACGTATAAAGCCATGTCCAACCCGGAATTAATGGACATGCTGCACCTCAGAAAATCCAAATCCCATCGAGCTACGTGCTCGAGAGACTTAAACCTCAGCACTGAAATAAATAGGACATGGAGGGACAGATTCATAACCCAGAGGCTCCCTTCACTCTGGAATAAAATCCCAGTCCAGGTTAGGCAGAGTCCCTCATTGACTCTCTTCAAGAGGAATCTTGATGAGTGGATGGGAGATCGTAGGTTTACCCCGGGTATCACTTCTGTGTCACTGTTAGACAGAGGCACAGTATACTAACCTCGAAAAAGGGCATAGCAAAATTAATTTAAAATGGGTGGCGAAAGCCAAACACACTCTGGCTAGGCGTATAAATGCCCTAGGGCAGATAGCCTAGTATGAACCTATGAACCAATAGAATATCCTCCCAAGTAACATGTGTGTGTTTTTAAAAATAAAACTTGTGCCTGCATGTTCATCATATTCACCAAAAAGTCATGGATGTAAAAGCATTTTTTCCTACAATTATGAGATATCTCTTTAAAACCTAACATTTTTAACAGTATTAAAGAAAAGATAGTCACTGAAAAAGAAAAGTTTTGAAAGCAGGTGTCATGATTATAAGGTGCTTTAGAGAAGTAAGAATGTTATAAATTTTGATAAAATAGGGATGACTGCCTGAGCAGAAAGTCTAGAACTGCAAAGCTAAAAGCATATTTTACAAGTCTGAAATGTTCCAAGTCCCTTTGCTTGAAGTTTCATTGTAGCAGTGAGTACCACAGATAAATAACCTGCTAGTGAATTTTATGCTACAGGCATGTTTGAATAATTCCATCTCTACTTGTTCACTGTATGTTTCCAAGCAAATTTTTAAGCGAGATCAATCCATGAAAAGAGGTTTTTGTACTTTGTAGCTACCACATGGATAAAAAATAAACTCTTCTAAACAATAACAGTAACGTGATTTTCAGATCTTGTTTTAGAAGGTGTATTCCTACACTACACTGTCACAAATAAGGACAAAATTGTATAATGTCTCGGCTTCAGTTCTTGGTAGGGGGAGGGGAGACATATCTTGTGCACTAAAACAATAGATTCAAGAAGAGATAAATCAGTTAAGATATGGCACTGCTTAATGTATTTTTTAAATATATTAAGATAATATGCTGAAAAATAAACTGCTGTCACATAATCTGAGTTTGAGTCATATAGACCCTTGCTTTCATATTGTTTAATGTTACTGAAGTTACTTGACAAGACCACAGCTTCTATGTAACAGTTGTAGGTGGACATTTATGAATCTAGTGTGCCCTTCAGCTATATTTATGAGATATCATAATTTTTATAGAAAGTGCAAGAAACTGGAAAGAGGCTAAATAGGAATTTGTAATTTGGTCCTGAGTAATCCTACCTTTAATGTAGCAAGCCATAAGGGTTACAAAGTGTTACTGCTAATTAGTTAAATTGGGAATAATACATGTTTATTAACAAGAGAATCATAAAACAGTTAATAAAATGAAAGAACAGTATATAGACAGATGATAGATATAGATATATAAAGTAAAATGTACTGTTTTAATTACTTTAGAAAAGGTATATTTACTATAATATGTTGCAATGCTTGAATTAAATCATTGAAATAATATTACTTGGTTATTGACTTCATTGTTGGAAAGAATAAAACAAAGCTGGATCTGAATCGGTAGTAACTTAGACACGTTTAACTCATTGATTATAGATTGGTGGCACATTTTCTCAGTCTTACATGGAATGTTACAGATTAATAGCTTTCTGACAGTAAACATTAAGTACTTGTGTCATTTAACATAAAAACCACAAATTCCAATGAAGGCACAGAGCTAGCAGTGGAAGTTCATTGCAAAGTAAACATATACAGTATTATGTCAATGCCGTAGCTTGATAAATATCAACACTAAACTACAGCTGACTTGTTTGACTTGCTGTTCTCTGCCTGACTACTGCTTATCTCTGTCTACATGTGATTTTGAATTGGAGTTATTTGTTTCAGTTTTTTTTTACTTCTATTTTATCTTTTTCTTATATTACATTTTGTTTAGTCTTAATTTTTTTGTTCTTTTTACAGTTTTAAGAGGTCTTATCTAGGGTCATTTAGAAAAGAATGCTTTTGCAAATAGTGAGTAACATCCAGCTAAGTAGTGAGAGGAGCTGAGAAATAGCATTCCTCATTTAACTACTAATATTTAGTGACATCTTTATTTAGCTGAAGCACTTGTTTGACTTGTTGTTCTATCCCTGACTATTGCTGATCTCTGTCTGTACTTGATTTTGGATTGGAGTTATTTATTTAAGGTTTTCTATTTTCCCTTTTTCCTTATATTGCATTTCATTTTTAAATTTTTTTTTGTTCTTTTTGGAGTTCTAAGAAGCCTTGGGTAAGTAGAAAATAATTATTTTGCAGACAATGAATAACATGCAGCTAATTAGTGGGAGGAGCTGAGAAATAGCATTCCTCATTTAACTACAAATATTTTGTGGCACCTTTATTTAGCTGAAGTGCTTTTTTGATTTGCTGATCTCTGTTAGCATTTGATTTTTTCTACCCACCGCTCTGTTGTTGTGCTTTTAAACTCTATGGATTTTGAGGTGACCGCCCTGACTACAATTCTGATTCTAGACACTCCTCCTAATTTCATCTCATCATCTTATTATAGTCACCACTGAGAGATCAGCTGGGAAGGCACTCCCTCATTAGTCTCTGAAACTTGAATTATCTTCTGTTTCCTACCTTCTCACTTACAAACAAAATGCACTTTATCCAGCTACTTTTATCGTATTTGTGTTCTTAAACTGTTAAATATGCTGTAATTATTACTGCTTGTAAATAGTCTGATTACATTGTTACTTTTATTCTAGGCCTCTGAGTTCTGCTTTAAGCAATTGGGCTTCAAACTAGAAAGGTAACTTGCACCCTTCTGAGTTTGGAATTGTGTTTATTATTCTAAGTGTCTTTGTTCTGGTTTATGCACTTGGACTCCAAACCAGTTATTTTACATTAGGAAGGTTTGTGGTCTATACACTTTTGGGAGTAGAAATCAGCCTACATCATTCTGATGTGGGAGTTGCTGATTGAAGGCTTATTGTGTCTGTTATTCTAAAAGTTTCTTAGTTCTGGTTTAAGCACTTGGGCTCCAAACCAGTTATTTTACATTAAGAAGGTCTGAGGTCTACAGTCTTGTGGGAGGAAAGGTTAGCCTCCATCCTTCTGAGCTGAAAATTGCTGGTGAAGGCTTATTGTGTCTGTTATTCTAAGTGTCTTTGTTCTGGTTTAAGCACTTGAGCTCCAAACCAGTTATTTTATATTAGGAAGGTTTGCGGTCTACACTATTGTGGCAGAAGAGGATAGCCTACACCCTTCTGAGCTGGGAATTACTGCTGTAAGTCATATGTTGCCTTTATTTGATTGGCTAGAGAGCTAGCTAGTTTAGAAAATGTGAATCTCTGAGCCTAGGGCATTTGACAATGCTTGGTGACCACACTACTTGAGAAGAAGAGTGTTGCTGGTTTCTGCTAAATTCTACAAAAGCTAAGACTTATATTACCATTTTAACTGTTTTGATACTTGTTTCATGCATTGTTTTTGTCACAGCAGCATTAATTGAGTGTTTATGTTTTGAATATCTGTACTTTTTAACTTTGTTTACAGTCTTCAGTTCGAACTGCCTTGAGTCCTCCGTAGTGAGAGTAGGGGGACCCAAGTTATTTTCTAGCCCAGGACTGTGTAAAGAAAAGAATAGTGTATTGTTTTCGATTGACCACAAGGCCTTTTTTTTTTTTTTTTTTTTTTTTTTATTTACTGAATCTCCTCTGCTATTTTTTTCAACAAATTATCACGTATGGCATAAACAATCTTGCATTTACATAAATGAAAAACAAACACTGACACCAGTTTAGTTACAGACAGTATACATCACAGACACCATTGAAACAACTATAGTTGCAAGCATTATACATCATTGCAGTTGCAGAATACTTGTCTCATAACCTATGAGCAAGGTAAGACTTACATTACCATAGCCATTGTTTTGGCACTTATATTTTCAAATTGTTTTTGTCATAGCTGGATTAAGTAAGTGTTTCTGTGTTGAATATCTGCACATTATTACCCTTTTTACAGTATTTTGTTTGAACATCATTAGTGATTTTATAGTGAGGTACACCAATGTTCCCCTCACCAAACTGAGTAGAGAGAGAGTCATGGTTAGCTGCCTTTCCAGAGTTAGGTACCAATATAACTCTGTCATACTCCATGTGGGTGTTAATGACCTGATACGTACCTCCCTATGAAGAAAGACATTGGGCAGGATTCACGAAGCCTCCGTGTAAGAGTTATAACTCTTACACGGAGGCTGCAGTTAAACGGAGTGATGTCAGCATATTCATGAGAGCATGCTGAATCACACCTAAGGCTAACACGGTCCATGTAAGACAGTAGGGGGCGTGTCCGTAGGCCGAGCCCTGTAAGCGGACATGCCCCCAGAAGAGTAAAAGTGCCCAAAGTAAACACCCACGACAGAGTCCATGGAAATGTGAATAAACACAACACAACACATGCCCCCACAGACTATGAACAGAAAAAATATAAATGAACATGTTATAAATTTTTTTTAAATCGTGAAGATGTTTGCCCGTGAGTGCGCTCGTTTGGGCGGACGTGCCCGTAATGCAGCTACAGTTAGCAGTCACTGGGAAAGCATATAAGAACTAAATATGCAAAGAAAGCCAAGAAGCAATAGTGTAGCGGTAGAGATACCGGCTGAAGAGCAGGCATTCATAATTCGAGCCCCCACAACACCAATTTTTATTTTTAGCAAAATAAGCACGAAACAAGTCCCTGACAAACATGTACACATATAAAATCACATTTTATGTAAAATGTAATGAATTAGTCCATTTATTTTGAAGAAATGTGAGGTAACAAAACAATCAAAAATGCCAGATGTGCCTATAGCTGAGCTACAGTTTAACAGGGTGAGTGCATCTGCTCGTAGGTGAGCAGTGGTTTAACTGGTGCAAAATGAGTGCCCGTAGCTGAGCAGTGGTTTAACAGGTGCATATTGAGTGCCCGTAGGTGAGCAGTGGTTTAACATGCTGAAACTGTGTGCCCCTAGCTGAGCTGAGCGTGATATGCGTGCTGACAGCCAAATGAGGCATAAGCCAGCGCACCCCGTTTGCGCGGAGCTGCGCACCGCGCTAACAAGCTAACTGACGGGCAACGTTGAGCAAGCTGTAACAAAACTGCCTTTACACAGACACACCCCCTAGCCTGTCTAGACAGTCATAAAATATAAAAAGCAGTGGCCAGGTTCGAACCCAGGACACCATGCACCATAGTGAAGTTACTGAACCACTAAGCCACAACAGCTGTACTCAGAAATGCAGTAATAGCAAATATATAGGAATGAATAGAAAGTGGAGCATGACAAAGCAGGTTTTGTGACGTGGATACAATTCCAAAATGGCCAATCACAGATAAGTGCGGGAAAAACGGCATATATAAGCCCCATAGGCGGGAATACACAGCATAAACGATTGTAGAACTGACTTGCAGCCAGAATGTCAGGTGTAGGTGAGGGTAGTTGCTTTCGAGCACAGAGGTGGGGTGTTGAGGAGTCCAGATACATGGTCTGGCTCCTAGTCCACAATCATGAGGCCCAACTCATGCAGGGTCAGGTCCTGTGGGGAGCATATAGGGCTGAGGCGTGGGACCGGTTGGCTCATGATCTCACCAGTGCCACAGGGATTCCAAGGACTGGTAAGCAGGTCCGTCAAAACCATGCGGACCTGAGGAGACGCAAGCAGGACCAATTGAACCTTTGGATACAGGAGGCCCGGCAAATGCCCAACGCCCCACTACTGAGTAAATTACATTTAATTATGTATGTAAGAAATTAAATTAGCTGATATTATGGATGTGTATTCCAATATTACTTCATTTATATTACAGCTGCAGGTGTCCGTTCTGCGAACCGCAGAGCCTATGGCGATAGGCTGGTGCAGTTGCGCCACCAGGCAGGTCAGTAATCCATCCCCAGTAACTGTAAAGAAATATCAAAGTATGACAGTTATCAAAAGAGTGCAGTGTAGTCACTAAGTAATAAAATGTGCAAGTAACAGTGTAAAAGTGTTTGCAAGTATTGCTTGATTACAAAAGTGTGTTGCAGTCTGTAATCCAAACAGAAAAATGAAAATGTGTCAAATAAAGTCTGAAATAAAGATGCCCCACCTGTAATATAATAGTGCATAACCTGCAGCAGGCTGAAAAGTACAGCTGCAGAAGATGAGCAAATCACATGTGTGAAATATATCCCTGTTGAAATACTAAAACATGACAGAAGTGAGACTGCTGGAAAGGATTGTAATAACTACAGGTACATGTCAATAAAGCCTAGAAGTAAGTACCATCCTGAATAGTAAAATGAAAACAAGTGAGAGGGTGTGAGAAAGAGTTATGAATCCACCAATAAAGTAGTAATAACCCCTGAATAAAGTATACTGCAGTCAGTACAGAATTAAATGAATGTGACAAGTAGAACCAAAATGCGAAATGTGTCCAAAGTGTTGCTGCAGCTGGAACGTGTATCGCAAAATCTGGATATGTTGCTCTCAGTCTGCAATATGCAGATTGTATGATTGTCTGAAATATCAAACATCCACAGTTGTCTATAGCTATATAAAGCAAATGTAGCAGTATGATGTAGCTGAACAAAGCCAGATATGAACATGTATGAATAACAATAAAATGTATATTGATGTAGCAGTAACAGTCCTATCACCAAAGTGAAGTAGTTATCATATAGGAAACTGTAATTAGAACAGCAGTGTGTATATATCTGTAGCTATTAGAAATGTACAGCATATGTATTGGTATTCGAAGGTGCTAATAATATTTTCTTCACCCCACCCTATAACCACATATAATCCATTCCACGTGAAATTGGTATGTGCAATCACAATTAACACCCCTGGACATTTGTCCTGATGGGTCATAAATATTTGCATGTCCGTTGATGCATCTGCCCTGTTCATACATCCAAACCTGATGGCCTGCTGCCATCAATCAACCCTACATGTTGTTGGACTGTGTATTGCTGTTAAAATTATGCATGTGTTATGCTCGCTGTTCAATGGTGTGAATATCTGGGTGTTTGGTTAATGGGAATACTAATGCATGCTGTTACAACTAATTGCGAATGGTATTGTATGTTACTAACCCAAACTGTCATGACATAATGCAAAACATAGAACGACAGGGAAGGCGGGTTCCAGCGGACCCACCTCTCCCACCTCAGCTGGCGAGTGCACCTGGCACTAGTGCCCAGTCTGGACCCTACTCCGGTAGCCCTGTGCCACCTGTGGGTAGAAGCGCTGCAGGGGATGGGGCCCGTCCCCCCTCTGCAAGCGTGGCCGGAGGAGAACCACCACTCACCCTCCATAGCATCCGGACTGTGGTGCGTAGGGAGATCCGGGACTCTGTTCTTGAGCCCCTACGCCAGCTTGAGGCACAGATGGCACAACTTACGGGCATGCCTGTTGCCCGGCCTACACAGCCCCCAGCACAGCCCCATCCTGGGCAGTGAAGGAACAGTGGCAACTGCCCATGGGTGGGGATATCAGTTCCACTGTTGCCATCTGTGGGCTCATGGGCTCTGGATATCCAAACCTCTGTCCCCGTCAATTGTGTAACCCCCCCACACATGTCATACACAGCCCCTGTATGCGTCTTGTTTGTCTTGTCTGTTGACCTACCCAACCTACCTCCCCAGCTATACCGACTTCCTTCACCTGACATACCACTCTCACCTGAAAAAAAAAAAAGGGCACTCTGTACCCACAAAAAAATTACGTCCCATACATAGCTGCCCATTCTGCACATATGTCTGCCGGACATGGAAACTATCAATTACAATTGGCTGTACAACAAGTATTATTGTTGTCCTTACACCTCTCTCAGGGGTGGAAGGTTTCAAATGTCACACCAAATTACAAACATATGCACAGCTGTTGCTGATGAAGAAATGGGCAGCTATGGGCCTTACCTACATCCCTCCTGCAAAACCCAAGCTTGTTTCCCTACTGTCTTACCCTCTTTGTGACCCCTTTTTCACCACTTTCCTGTCTCCCCATTTTCATTTCTTTCAAAGAAAATAGCGCGGGTGTGCGCAAGATTAAGCACGTTTAAGCGGTTGTAAGTGGGTGTGCGCTTGTGTGCGCGGAGCTAAATGCCAGTGCGCATGCGGGAGCTCTGCGCAAACCAGCGCTAACCCGGTTACAACTGCTTAAAAGTGCCTTAGTCACTTTGATTGACAGGTCCTGTAGTCAGTTCAGAAGCAAAATAAAATCCCACTGGCAGTCCCAAACTCAGGACCTTGGAAACAGTAGTCTGCATGATTTACCACTAATCCTTGACTGTTATACAAAAACATTGTGCTAAAATAAATATATCATGTAATAGTAGGAATGAATGTAAAGGGAATATAGGATGTGTAGTACACAAAGCATGTCATTTAGAATTACTGTCAAAACTAGTGGATTTCCATAATATTAGTGTGTGAACAGAAACAGCCATGCTAGTTGGTAGCTAGTAGGTAATAATGTCACTGTAGCACCTTGCAAGCCACACACATACTCACAGCAGGATAATCACTGCCCATACCCCACAACCTCTTACAGGAACACATCCGGACCAAGTAATAAAATATGTGGAGCAAAGGGCCAAAACCAGGGACACATTACAAATAATGTTACAACAAACACAGACAGTTCAGAGAGTAACAGGTTATGCATTTTGTGGGATGTTTGGAAGGGTATGAAGTCTGAAACTTGAATGTTTTTGTCACTATATTCTGACTTGAGCCCAGAGTGATTTGCCAGAAAAAGCTGTGCATGGGATATTGACCAAAATATGAGGCGGAAATGTGGACAACCTGCAAATATTTGTACACATGAGAGGTCTGACACCACCATATTTGAATAGTTAAGAGCCTAGACATAGCAACAGTGAATGAGTTACAGGGATGCCCCACAGACTCCATGTGAAATGTACAAACAGTAGGCAGAAAGGTGTTACAATGCATGCAATGGTAACTATGTAGTCCTGAAAGTATGCACCACTTGCATGGCAGAAAAAGTGTAGTAATACATATGCTCATGCTATCCCACAGTCACAACTGCAGCATACCAGACAATTTAATGGGTGTACCCCACTGATATGTACCATTCCATGAGGCAGATAACAGATACACCTGAGAGTCTCTGGGGCCTGCTCAGCAGCATACTCAAATACCCTAATAGATGGCAAGGCCCACACCATGGCCAGACCACACTGTATGCTGTAACACCCTAGCAGATATAGCAAGCATTCCAAGGTGTGAATGTACATGGAAAATAGGAAAGCCACAGCAGCACACTACAGTCAGGACACCTAGCAGGCATACAAGTAGTGACTGTAAAGGGCAAATATTGAAGCCATAGCAACAAAGTGCAAGCAAAAGTGCAAGGGAAGCACACACACACACATTAACAGTAGTAGTAGTCATAGGTGTCAGTGTACATACACAGTTAGTACAGGAAACTGGAGAAATGAATGGAGGAATGTTAATCTACAACACAGCTGGAAATATGAGAGAGATACCAACCTTTACACTCACAGAACATTGTCCGTAGCATACCAGCATGGTCCCTGCCCTTAAAATCTGAAAGGGCTACGCCTATCTCACATACCTTTTTATAGCACTGTTCTGAAATCACAGTGAGAACTGCAATCTGTACACAACTGGCTGCATGCAATTAGCAAATGCTGGCTAACAATTGGTGCAGAGGCCATCACATGGACATATGCAGATACCTACAAAAGTATGATGTACTCCTAGTCCACACATGCAATACTTTCATTGCACCCTGAGGAGGAAGTGAGAGACAGACAGAGAGAGAGAGAGAGAGAGAGAGAGACAGAGAAAAACTAAATTAAACAGACACAAACAAAACTGTTCAGCAACAGCCACCTGAAAGCTGACAACTGGCAAGTGGAGCAGCAGGACACAAAACCAGACAGCAACACAAGCAGCTGTGACAAACACAGGTAATGTAAAGTAATACTATAAAGGTCTACATACTGTGAACCCTCCATATGTGTCATTGGTTTGTATCCATATGTATATGAAGATGTGCAAAGGGCAGGGGACATACAGCAACTATCAGTGAAGGCTGTACATACATTTGTATGTGAGAGCATCTATGTGCACATATCAATGTAGGTCAACTGTAGGTTGTAGTGCAATGTACAAAGTAGGTTTCACAGTTATGTATGTTTAGCTGTATGTTAGTGTGTGTATACAGTATGGTAGACAAACATGTTGATATACCTGTCTATCATATGGATACGTATGTATGTCAAAATATGTATGTATGTATATATATATATATCTATATATATCTATATCTATATATATATATATATATATATATATATATATATATATATATATATATATATCTAATATGCATATATGTATACATACATAGAGAGAGATGTAGGAATACATAGACAGATGTAGATAGATAGAATGTTAGTCAGATAGGTAATATGCCATATGAGTCACCCTGTGTAACTGTGTGACAGCAGCAGGTACCATCACACCACATGTGTCACAATGGTCAGTGTAGCAGAACAGTATGCTGCTGTAGTCCCAGGGGCAATAGCATATTGTATAGTATTGTATTGTGTTGTATTGTATTGGTATGTTGAGGTGCCTCCTTCATGGAGTGGAACCACTGCTGCTGTGTGCCAGTGTACAGGTACATATCCTGTAGTCAGGCTAGTGTTACATAGCACTTCTATATGTGTGTTTAGCTCCTGTCAGAGTTCATGTAGCATGAAACCGGGGATACCATCAGGTCCCAGTCATGTTGTGTATTCTGCTTTCCTGAGGGCGGCTCTCACCTGGACATCTGTGATGACAAGGAGGTTACAGTCAGCTGGGATAACTATGTCTTATTTTGGGGGAGAGGGAGGGGTGACACTTGCACTGAACCTGTCTGCCACAATGTTGTCAATATCTGTGGTTCCAATGAAATATTTTTTGTTGTGTACTAACTATGAGCATAGAGGAGGGATTCTGACCAGGTTGCTAAGATAACTGAAGAAGGCCTTCTGGTTATCTGTAGTGTCCCTCTTGATTTCCCTCTCAAAGTTGCCCATGGATGTTTGTATGAGGGAAAATAGATCCTTACTAGTGCTGCTCAGACATGCCTTCCCTTTATGGAATTATGCTCTGTCTTGCAGTAGCTTCCAACTTTTGTAATACAATCTGTCTATGGCTGGGGTCCACCAGACAGGATGCTGTCCCTTTGTGGAGAGTGTCTTGGTTATATATGGGATTGCATGATCCATGCATTCTCGAAGATGTCCGTAGAAAGCATTTGTGTAGGGGTCAGCATTGTGGGTTGTGTCTTCCACTGGCCCAGTGGGCTGAAAGGATACCATGTCACTGTTACAAAGTGTAAAGTTTGCATCTGCAATGTTATTCACTATAGTTGTTTGTGCTGGTGGTGGAGGTGGGATATGTATATCTAGGGCAATTAGTGTGTGGTCAGCTCACAGTGGTTGATGATGTAGGCCATACAGTACCTAGATACAACCCCCTAGAGTGAGGAGGTGCTCTGGACCTGAATCAGTGTTCTGACTGCTGGGGTTTGGTAGTATGTCATATGGAGTGTGCCAGGTACTGTTGCACAGTTGCTGGCTGAGCACTGATACCTGGCCATTTACATGTGTATCCACCAATAGACAGACAGATGCTATATATGTGAGATATGTTGTATCATAACAGTCGAGTAGCATGTGTAGTATGTGTGCCAAATTCTGCTGACATATATTGCTGATATCAGGCTATTTTCTTTTTCAGGTACATGGCTCACCCGCGTAATCCCACTTACTCCGCAGCTGAGGATGAGGAGATACACCAGAGCCTGGTGTGGGATTATGCAATAGTCTTTTCCCGCACCAGCCAGAATCAGCAGGAGAGGGCTGCACTGTGGCAAGACCTGGTCCGTCGGGTAAATGACATAGGCACGCATAATAGGACATATGAGCAGGTATGACATCACTGCAGTGATTTAATCAGAAATGTCCATCAGCGTGCATTGGATATCCACAGGCAACAGGTTGCCACAGGTGGTGGGGTGGCTACACATCCCCCACTCACCAGACTGGAGGGACTACTCATGAGTGTAGTGGCTCCAGTCCGCCAGCAACAACAACAGCAGCAGACATGCATTATGATGGAGGCTGGAGCCACACAGCAAGACTATGAGCGTGCAGGTAATATGCCATATGTAGAGTTGACTGTTGTGTACACTGGTAGTTAATGCATGTGTGAGGTGTGTCCTTGGTTTGTAGCTGTCATCATAGTATTTAATGTGCAAGTGTGATATCCTCAATATTAGCAGCTGACCTGTGAAAGGCGACTGTTGTACTACTGACCTGTATCATACTCAGTAACAATGGCACAGTTGTGCCCACTGACATTAGTTTCCTCACTTCTGCAGGTCCCTCCAGTGTAACAGCAATGCAGCCTATCCATGCTGGTGAGTGTGTATTAACAATACCTGTAATAGTCTTGATAGTAATAGTAATATTAGGCTCACTTAGTAGTGCTCTTTGTATGCATGCAGGTGTGTCTGTGTCTGTGTGCTGATATCACGCATACCGGGTAGTGTACAATTGTGTGCAACTGTGTGCATGTGTGCATGTGTGCACCTGTGCATGTGTGCATGTGCGCATGTGTGCATGTGTGCATGTGTGCATGTGTGCACCTGTGCATGTGTGCATGTGCGCATGTGCACATGTGTGCATGTGTGCATGTGCGCATGTGCGCATATGCACCTGTGCACCTGTGCACCTGTGCATGTGTGCATGTGTGTGTGCATCTGTGCATGTGTGCATGTGCACCTGTGCATATGTGCATGTGTGCATGTGTGCATGTGCATGTGCATGTGTGCACCTGTGGATGTGTGCATGTGTGCACCTGTGCATGTGTGCATGTGCATGTGCACGCATGTGCATGTGTGCACCTGTGCATGTGCATGTGTGCACCTGTGCATATGTGCATGTGCATGTGTGCATGTGTGCATGTGTGCATGTGTGCACCTGTGCATGTGCATGTGTGCACCTGTGCATGTGTGCATGTGTGCACCTGTGCATGTGTGCACCTGTGCATGTGTGCATGTGTGCATCTGTGCATGCATGCATGTGTGCATGTGTGCATGTGCGCATGTGTGCATGTGCACCTGTGCATGTGTGCATGTGCGCATGTGTGCACCTGTGCATGTGTGCATGTGTGCATGTGTGCATCTGTGCATGTGTGCATGTGTGCACCTGTGCATATGTGCATGTGTGCATGTGTGCATGTGTGCATGTGTGCACGTGTGCATGTGTGCATGTGCATGTGTGCACCTGTGCATGTGTGCACCTGTGCATGTGTGCATGTGTGCATGTGTGCATGTGTGCATGTGCATGTGCGCATGTGTGCATGTGTGCATGTCTGGACCTGTGCATGTGTGCATCACTGGTAATGTGTAGACATTGTAAACTGTGTTTCCTGTTTCCCTCCCACAGGTTCTGGTGCTGCTCTGGTGTCATGCAGCAGGGAACCTGAATCAGGTGCCATGGGTACTGATAATGATGACATCTGTGTAATGGCACAGGAAGGTATGCCAGGGTCCATCATTGGTCAGTCGATTGACAGTACACAGCTGTCAACCCCATCAATGCGCACAATTATCCTGCCAATACACCCTTTGTCACCAATGTCCCTAGGTGATGGACAGCATACAGTGGGCATTGACCAGGGTAATGTGGTATCTGTGGCACATGCCTCCCCACACAGCAGCCATGGGCATGGCCCTGAGATGGTACCACACAGACAGATGTCCAGGGGTTCTCATGGGAGCATCCGTGGGCGTACTGCCCCTGTCAGACGTGCCCACAGAGGTCTTACAACCTCAGCTATTTTTCGGGCTGTCATGCAGGCACAGTCACGTATGGAACGGTACACCAGACAGGGTCTGAGGGAGCTGACAGCATGTCGCACAGCCATGACTGACAGAATGCGTGACATTGCGGCTGCCATCCGTAATTTCACCGATGTCATAGACAGATGTTGTGGGGACATATTAGACCGGTTCCACAACTACATGTCCATGAGCCAGGGCGATGGTGGACGGTTGAGGCATCGATGTGGGCGTATGCCAGCAACAGCAGCAGCTGGCAGTCGTCGCGGATGACAACAGGGCCACGGCTGCTCCCATAGTGCCAGCAGCAGCCCCAGCAATGCTGGGTCTGTGCTGTCATCAGACCGCCCCAGGAGACCACATCCACGTGGCTCTGGCCAGGCCCGACAGGGATCTGTGTCCAGTCAATGAACACCTGCTTCTGATGACAGTACCCAGTCTGGGTTGGTACCGGATATGGTCCGTAGCACCCCTGCAAGGCACAGGTACCGTGTCCGTGGCCAGAGACACTGATCTGTATGACCTGGCAGGTACAGTCTGTGGCTGTCCACAAACACCAGTATATGGCAGCCATGAGGTGGAACTGTGTGCATCCATACACACATGTGAATTGACAACACCTAGGGCTACCGCATACACGCACACACTGCATCAACATTGCCCCACCTTCTACTGCTGTCCCTCACCAACACACATACACATACATGTCAATCGGTGGTATTGGTGGCTGACTCAGGCATACCAAGTTCACACCCTGTGCATATGATGAGACTGTGCCACCTCCTGCAATCTGTAACATCAGTGCAGGTACAGGTTAACATGTTGCTGATGCACAGGGTGACTACATAGATGTGTAGTAATAGTATCATGTTGTTAACAGTACTGTGTGCTGAAATAATTGTGGGTATATCACAGCATGCCTGATGCAGTAAGGGTATGATTGTCATGTACTCTTGTCTACACCCATGGTAAGTACCATAGTGTATTATCTGCATATGTTGACATACTAGTGGTAAGGATGTCAACAGAAGGCTACATACATAGGTAGCACAGGGGATAAGGTAATGAAAGTATTAAAACGCAATGATGGACATGTAAACTGCAAGTGGCATGTTGCCCACACTGGACTCTGCAATGCGGATGTTTGAGGATGTTGATATGTGTGCAGTACTACACGAATGGTACAGGACACACAAGAGCACCCTAGCACTGCAAGCTCACATCTCATACCATGCTAGACAGCCCCAACACACAAAACTAACTGTCACAGGAGGGAGAGTCCCCATACATGTCAGGGATACTGTGGTGGCAGGCCAGGTAGCATACATCCTACTAAGTATGGAACCACTGAGTGAAGGCTCAGTGTCTGTTATTTGACATGTGTATTACTGCAGGTATGAGCACATGGGTTTCCATCCAGTTATTGTACATCCTGACAGTACCTGGTCTGTACACTTGTGTGCGCTGACACTGGACCCTAGCCATCTGACCTGTGTATTTCCACGTACATGTGCATAGTGCCTGCATATTTGCAGTGCTACCTACTGGAAGTGGTACAGCTTGTTTGTTGTACAATGGACTACATGCAGCCCTGCTTACTGTAACTTTGTTTGCATGCATGTTTGCTTGCAATTACCCTGGAATACTGATCCCACCTGCAATGCATAGTTACAGAGCTTCTGTGGACTCCTACTGACATCTGCATAACTTACTATATGTATGTCCATGTCTCACTTGACAGAATGTCACTGTTTGTCCTGTTCACATGTACGTTGCCTGTGACACATTGCATATGACTTACCTGGCATTTGTCCATGTGAGCAGTCATATATGCTACTGCTAACTAATCACAGGCACTACACCCTCACATATTCATCTTCTGTTGAACCACCTGCTTCGCTAGGGACGGCTTGCACCTGTCACCCCTGGGCTTTCGGATATTGGCAAAGGCTCTTGCTACCCCATAGTGCCTTTGTTAGGCAAGGCTCAAATGACAAACCCACCTTCATAGGTATCACAAGGGATAAGAAACTAAGAGTAATGCTACCCAGCGACAGAAGTCTAAACATCAAGATGCATGCACTCGAAACTCTCCTTAGCATGGAGAACATCGATATCTGTGCAGTAACAGATGCCTGGTTCAGGGCTACTGACAGCACCCCAGCACTACCAGGTTATACCTCATACCATGCTTTTCAGCCCCAAAACTTGGAATGAACCACAAAAGGAGGGGGAGTATTGATATTCATCAAAGATACCCACACCTCCAGGTTGGTGGCAAAGCACCAAGCATCAGAGACTATCCATGTGCAACTAACAATGGGTGAAACTGCCTTCCAGGTTATAGCCTGCTACAGACCACCCTCCCAAATCCAAGAACTGCACTCAGCCTTCCTGAGAACAGTGGAAAATAATACGGTCTCTCCAAACACCAATATAATGGGCGACGTCAACTACCCAAACATACACTGGGAGCATGACTCTAGCTCCAACACCCTAGGCCAAAGATTCCTAGAATATATGAGCTCAAATGCTATGGAACAACTTGTTACCACTCCCACAAGAAGGGAAAACATACTGGACCTGATCATCACCAACATGGGGACTCTATGCTCCAGACCAGAAGTGTATCCCTCACTGGTAAGATCAGACCATAAACTAATCTCACTGGATATTCACATCCCGACCCCACCCCCTGCCCAGAACACCACAGTGAACAACTTCTCTAAAGCAAATTCACACTCCTCAAAACTGAGGTGGAAACCTTCAAAGCCCCCGGGCCTGTGGAAACTACAGACCAGACCACAGATTCCTCTATAAACGCATTCTATGGACACCTTCATCAATGGGACCAGACAGTGTCCCGGGCTGTGTCCTACATGAACTCCAAGAAGAGCTACAACCAAACATAAAACTATTGTTCAATCCCAGCCTTACTACAGGATATGTGGCCAAAGAGTGGCGTACAGCAACAGTGGTCCCTCTACAGAAAGGTGGTGCCTCAGTGGATCCTGGACACTATCGCCCCATAAGCCACACTAGCTTGGTCTGCAGAGCTATGGAAAGCATCATCATGGACCTCATAAATAAAGATATTGGGGACCTACAGACACTGGATCATACCCAGTTTGGCTTTGTTAAGGGCAGATCCTGCCTCTCAAACCTGGTTGATTTCTTTGAAACAGTCACCAAGGCCATTGACGAGGGGAAGGTGGTCCACACAGCCTACCTGGACCTCGTAAAAGCCTTCGATACAATACCCCACTCGGCATTCTAGAGAAGCTCACCAGCTTAAATATAAGCCCTTATGTCACTAGATGGATTGCACACTGGCTCAAGGACAGAACCCACATGGTTAGAATTGCTGGAGCCATGCCAGACTCCAAACCAGTTACAAGTGGTGTCCCACAAGGCTCAGTCCTGGGACCTCTCTTGTTTGGTATATATTTATCGGAGGTACAGGCCAACACGGAAGGACTGTGGCTGACCAAATATGCAGATGACTGCAAACTGGCCACCATAATCGACTCTCCAGCCGACACAAGCATCCTCCAAAAGGGCCTCATAGAAACAGACAACTTGTGCCAGAGCCATGGCCTCAAGCTGAATGCAAAAAAGTGTATAGTCTTCCCCTTTGGCAAAAACAAAGTGCCCACAAAGTACCACATAGGTGGTAATCCATTAAGTACAGAAGAAGTAATTAGGGACCTGGGGACCCAAGTTGATAGCAATCTCTCATTTGACAACCACGTGGCCAAAGTGGTTAGAAAGACATTTTATATAGCCCACCCCATCGTGAAGGGATTCACATCTAGATGAGGGGAGGACATCGTGCCTCTTTACTCATCCCTCATTAGGCCCATAATTGAGTACAATGCCCCTGTTGGGATGTACCTTACCAGACACCTGCAGCAACTGGAAAGACCCCAAAAGTACCTCACCAAGAGGATCAAAGGGCTCAAACAGATGCCATATGCTGACCGGTTAAAGAAACCCCAGCTCTACTCAGTGGCATACCGCCTGTTCAGAGGCGATCTGTGCCTGATGTATAAAGCCATGTCAAACCCGGAATTAATGGGCATGCTGCACCTGAGAATATCCAAATCCCATCAAGCTACACGCTTGAGAGACTTGAACCTCAGCACTGAAATAAATAGGACATGCTGGAGGGACAGATTCATAACCAAGAGGCTCACTTCACTCTGGAATAAAATCCCAGTCCAGGTTAGGCAGAGTCCCTCATTGACTCTCTTCAAGAGGAATCTTGATGAGTGGATGGGACATTGTAGGTTTACCCCGGGTATCACTTCTGTGTCACTGTTAGACAGAGGCACAGTATACTAACCTCGAAAAAGGGCATGGCAAGATGTATTTACAGTGGATGGCGACAGCCAAACACATTCTGGCTAGGTTTATAAATGCCCTAGGGCAGATAGCCTAGTATGAACCTATGAACCTATGACCCTATGTGCCTTGTTCCCCATTGGCCCTATGTGCTGTTAATCACCATGGCAATCACAATACTATGGTAGCATGTGCAAAGGTCAGTTGTCAGTCACCTCTACGGTACAGTTGTGGAATATGTGGGTGATGTGGCAATGTCACAGCTGCCACATGTACACAGTCAACCCTCTCCATTACACATGGATGTACAACACATGTATGAGATGGAACCACATAGCCAAACTGGGGACTAAGAACTCTGAACCCAGTACTGGCATAACCTGTCAGGTGGCATGAAATACTACAGTGACTACAATACCAGTGTGATGTAGACCTACACTGACAGCAATACAAGCACGTGAACACACTGGGCCATTCGTGGAGCCTAAGAATAGCATCCTGCATGAGCGGCAGTCACATCTGTAGCTGGCACACAGGCATACGTTATGCCTGAACACATCATGCATAACACATAGCACACAAATCCTGTGTGCCAAACAGTCACAGCCTGTACGGCTAGACAACACACCTGCCACAGTTGTGTTAGGTACCTTTATTGTCCGGTACAGTGAGGTCACGCTCACCAGGCTGGACAAGGTGAAGGTCACAGTGATATGCCCGTGGGGCACTATGGTCCACCACATAACACAAGCATACAGGTCAGTCAGAGGCATGGACACATATGACTCAGTCATTGTCCTTGCCATACCTTCCTCCTGCTGTACTTATAGGGTGCTGACATCATCAGTGTTTAGAAAGGGAATATACATCCGGTAGTGTGTTATCCTAGTTGCCAAAAGGGACATTTCCCTCACAAATTTGCACACACACTAACCCCCCTCATCCAAACATGCACACTTGCCATTTGCAAGATTCAAACCACTACCTAACTATGTTATGACACTTGAGACAGATGCATTAGTGGAGCACGCTATTCATATTACTGGGAGGTTTCTCTCCTGCTGTACTTATAGGGTGCTGACATCATCAGTGTTTAGAAAGGGGAATGTGCATCCTGTAGTGTGTTTTCCCAGTTGCCAAAGGGACATTTCCTCACACAGACTTGCACACACCAACCCCACTCACACACACACACACACACTGAGCATTTGCAGGATTCATGCCCCCACCTAACTATGTTATGACACTTGAGACGGACGATTAGCGGCGCCATTCGCATTACTGGGAGGTTTCCCTTCTCCTGCTGTACTTATAGAGTGCTGACATCATCAGTGTTTAGAAAGGGAATGTGCATCCTGTGGAGAGGCAGACGCCAAGCACTCTGGCTAAGCTGTCATTCCCTAGGGCAAACAGCCTAGTGTTGACCTCTACACCCATATGTTTAATTGTCAAATGCACATTATTTGTTGCTGATAGACTGTTTGCAGGTCTTTATTGCCATAGCATTCCCTGTTTGTATGAACAACTTGTGTATCTGTGGAAGATGTTTGCATATGGGAGGGATCCACTATATCACGTATGTCTCTGTAGTAATTTAACTGTGTGCACTGGGCAGATTGCTGTAATGTGGTTGGTTCCTGGAATAACATACAAATACCAGATATGTGTGGCCACCTGCTAAACTGAGATTTGGCCTAAGTGTGTGAGCATGCCCAGTTCAGCCTTCCC